>NC_084538.1:16298625-16386125 GCF_024500275.1 Phycodurus eques | reverse complement strand
CGTCTGTATGAAGCACCTGTAATATATCTCCTGTAAAGTTTTTACTGATTTTCGTTGTTCACTGGCTCATTGAATACCATTTAAAGTTCGTTCAAAGAGACATGGCAATGATGATGCATTTTATATAAATATGTGTAAAAGTCATTAGTGTCTATATTGATTATTATATTTCAAAATATTATAAATAAAAAAACAATAGAAAGTACAATGAAACCTAAACTGGCATTCAGTATAATAATGATAAAAGAGACGACTTCTTTTTTTTTTTCAAACCATCCTCATCAAAATTAAATGAATGTATGATAATTATTGCTTGATATGAAGCATAAAATCAATGAATCGTCTATAAAATCTCTAGTAATTGTAGGTGATGCCGCTTCTCTGTATTCAATCTTAAGTACAAAACAGAGAGCTGTACGTGTTTGGAACATGAATATTACCGATAAATTCAGTGAATTTCATTTTAATATGATACCTATTATCACAATAGACACGTCATAATTGTTCCTGTAGACTATGTTACAATGTACAAAACAATAATACGTTTATGGTTGTTTAATCTTACAGGACAATTCACCAACATTTGCACGAAATGGCCCCGGTCTGCTCACGACAGCCTATTAGACCCGACAGTTTTTTTCTCTAAACCGCAAGTCAACAACATGAGGAATTGTGGGATATATTGGCGCTGACCAGAGACGTCAACCGCATGGTTAACTTTGACGGTGCCGTTAACTAATGACGTGACTAACCATGTTTTGAACAACGCATATTTAACAGTCGGTTAACAGCGGGTTAAGAATTTAACCGGTGGTTAGGGGTTAACCAGTGGTTAAAATAACTTTTGAACAACTGGGCCCTGAATGTCATTCTATTTGTAAGATGTCTTTGCTTGTATTGATCAAAGAATTCATATTTTATGGCCTTACGTTCGTTCATTCATTCATTTTCTGTACCGCTTATCCTCACTAGGGTCGCGGGCGAGATGTGGGGGTACACCCTGAACTGGTCACCAGCCAATCGCAGGGCACATATAGACCAACAACCATTCACACTCACATTCACACCTACGGATAATTTAGAGTAGGCTTTACATGATCAGGATTTTTGGGCCCGATCACCGATCAGCGAGTTTAAAAAAACGATAACCGATTACCGATCTGATCACAAGATGAAGCAATATGTCTATTTAAATAGACACTATTTAAATGACTTGTTCATTTACTGTATATACTTGTGTACTGTATACTGAGTCGCTTCAAAATTATTGTCTATTCAGGTCAAGTATTCTAATAAGTCAGTTCAAACCAATATTACAACATTACAGAAATAATGGGTGCTAACTTACTGTAATTAAATTACTTTATTGTAATTAAATTACTGCACACACACCGAAACTTTAGAGCATGATTCGACAGAACGCTGGCATGTTTACGTACACCCGTTAGTGCCAGCACTAGCTTGTTAGGTTACATAATGTTTTGTTGCCTGCTTGCGAGCCAGTATCGTATTAAAAGTAAATGAACATACGTCAAGCAATCGTTGAATGAAAGTCCTCTCCTGAGCACCGGTGATCACCAGCACATGTTTTTCCTCATTTTGTTCTGATAATACACACCGCGCAATCCATTATTGTTGTCGTCGCCGAGTGTATCCGGTCGCGTTTGAGATGACAAGATAAGCCCAGTGATCATAAAAGACGGGATGCGGTGGTATCGGAATACAAGATTTTATTGCAGTAGTCTGACATAGTGCAATCGTGAAAGACCAAATTTGTCTTGTGTCCTGATCCAGGCATTACGTGTTGTCTGTCTCAGACGTGTTGTCAGTCCCACACCGCCGACGTTTTTTTTTAAATAACTTTATCGGCGGTCAGATATTTACTGGACTATGTCAAAAGCCACACGACAAGGCTAAAAATAAACTAGCTTTTGGATTCAAATATACTGTACACAATGGCTTTTGTAGCGGATTATGACAGTAAAGCCGATCAGCATAAAATGCTAATTATCGGCCGATACCGATCAAGCCGGTGTAAAGTCTAATTTAGAGTCTTCAATTAACCTACCATGCATGTTTTTGGGATGTGGGAGGAAACCGGAGTACCCAGAGAAAATCCACGCAGGCACAGGGAAAACATGCAAACTCTACACAGGCGAGGCAAGATTTGAACCCGGGTCCTCAGAACTGTGAGGTAGATGTGCCAACCAGTCATCCACTGTGCCGCCTCTTTCCTTACAGTGAAGCCTAAATATAAAAATATAATAAAACTAGAAAAACTTGTAGACCACGATGTATCCCACCAGATGTTTTGGGGAATGATTCCTACCTTTAATTGGATAAAAGCACTTACATTCTCACCGAAGGGAAATTAAGAGAAAATGTTTGTGGTGTACACTTCATTTCAATACAATGTTTTACAGGTCACTCCTTTCAATTCTTGATTTAAATTTAATAAACCACTGGACATGTTAAAAAAAAACAAAAAAACATTTGAATTACATTTAAATATTAAGAATAACTTTCTGATAGCACTCTCCTTAGTTTTATCTAAATTACATCTTATAAATTTTATCTAAATTACATCTTATATATATTCATTTTTCTTACAGATTGTCTAGGGGAAATCATGCTACCACCTGAAACTGCAGTATCACTTGCAAATGAAATGATTTTGCATTTATTGATCATTTAAAAAGAACTAGAAAAATCTTTTTTTTCAATTTCAGTAGTCAGCTTTAATCATAACGTATATATTTTTGAGAAATTTTTTTTCAGGCAGAATAAAGTTATTAAACTTATTGTGCATTCAAAAAAAAAAAAAAAAAAAGGAACACTCTTGAGAACCACTGAAGCTGACGTTCCTTTCTCAGCCAACAATAACAAGTTGAAGCAGACACTTGCCTGACATGCCCTCTCCTCTTCACCCTTTCCTGACACGAGACACACATGCATGCACGCAAGCGCGCACACACACACACAGACACACAGACATGCACGCACGTGCGCGCGCGCACACACACACACACCCACACTCACACACACACACACACACCTAATCCTTTTACCCACCACTCCCCAGCACCTAAAGTGTTTGAAGCAGCCCCGAGCTCGTGTTGTCATGCGTCAGTTGCCCGTCACTGGGATGAGGGCCTGCTAAAGCTGTGGCCGACGACATTGGGTCCAGGCCAGCATCTCCTCAGCTCCCGGCTCTGCTCTATGGAAAGCAGAGAAGCTGAAAGCGCCATTTATCATCACTTGTGTGGGCAACATCACCATGGCAACGCTCTGGCTGGCAAATGCCACCGCTGTGAATACTAATGAGGCTCTTGGCAGGCCTGCGTTGGTGTCAGTGGGTCCAGGATTTTACTATATGTGTGTGTTTGTGTGTGTATGAGTGCGTGCTTGGCTCTTGGAGGGCTACAGTAGAGGTAAACAGTCCAAAGGAAATCAATTAAGTGTTTCCACAGCGTTTGGCAAGCGCTCTAATCTTCGGCAGCACATTTTAAAATAAGGGCGAAATCTGCCTTTAATGCATTCTGCATGACAATAAACAAGCGGCAACAATAAACAGTCGAGCACAGCCAAGCTTGACTAAGTCCTTCAGTCTCTACTTTGAGAGAAAACAACTGAATGCTCCAGAGTTCTTGTTACTTCACCTAAGGTTTTTTATTTTATTATTACAATCTTTTTTTTATACATTCTCACAAATGGGAATACATTAGGAGTAAATGTATCTTGTTCAATCAATAGCATAGGGCTAATTATTGGACCCTATTGACAGGAAAAAAAAGGCTGTCTCAACTGTGCAAAAGCAGTACCTGTGAGAATGCCATCTCAATTCAAAACATTTTTGTTTGTTTTAAAATATAGTGGTTGCCTTCACTTTGTATGAAAGCTAGGAATATCAAAATGTTGCCTGTGCAGTTATTACAAGTTTAATCATTGAGATAGTTTGAGCCTGAGACAAATCAACTCCCTTTACATTATGTTAGACATAATCTTATTTCTTCACATCATTACCCGTCAAAGAAATGATCTCTTTCTGTGATTCTTATGAGCTCGATAAGTAAGGCTACAGGAGTCCATCTTATTGATTCAGCCTATTTGATTGCGAATGTAGCTAATCCATTTTTTTTTTTCATGAAAGTGAAATCATCATTGCCAAGCCCTTCAAATTACTTGTTAGGGCCTGATGTTTTTGAGAACAAAACTATTTGTGCGTATGTGAACTGGCTGGGGGTGTTTGGACATACAATGCTTGCTCATCCTTACAAAGTGATTTATTAGTGCTAATTGGGAAGGAGAGGTCAAACAAGCACACAGACGTGGCAGTCACACAAGCGTGACATGAGTATAGAGAGGCAGGCAGTACCGGGTGTTCCTCCCAGCTTTATGGCCCTCCCCTGCGTGCCCTCCTCCCCCTGGAGCCCGTCCTGGTTGTCCCTAGTCCCCGGCCTGGTCCTGCAAAGTGGCCACAGAGTGGGCTCTTTGTCTGAAAACGGCCATTAGCAGTCAGTGGACTTCAGAAATGTGAGCGGGACAAGGCAGTGGACAGAGGCACAGACAGAAAGACGGCTGTCTGAGACACTTAGGAAGTCAACAGCTGACGGAAGGGCCGACACAAAGGAGGAGCTGCTGAAGCATGAGGAGCGTGATCTGCATAGAATCGAGACCTGCCTCCTCTTGCCTGCGCACTCCAAGTCGTGCTCCGGCACACATACACACATTATGCATAAAAATCCCTGACCTGCGATTGAAGTAGACACACACAAGACTGCACACAGATGTGAATATGCTCCATTAGCCTGTGCAAGGGATGCACTGACACCACAACATAATATGAAAGGCATTCCCCATGCCCTGAACTCTCAAGTTAATGATGAATGAAACACTTGCACATCGACATTGAGACCTTTCTGCAAAATACTAATATTTAGCACATGTTTTTTCCCCTGAAAGATGCTAATTCCAATGATTATTTGGTGCCATAATAGCAGCAATTATAGCCGATAAAAGGTATAAGCACCAATTACTAACTGGTTATTATCTTAAGCTTTTGGTGTGGGGAGTGTGAAGTAATAAGCTACCATTCAATAACCTTTGCTCATAAAAATTAATGCATAGTGCCTGAGTAATTAGCACAGATGAGTTGCTTTTACGCTATTCACTAACCTGTGCGGCTGCTTATTGCTCCCAGTCGCATCGCAATATGTCAGCACACAGTTTCAAATGATGCTGTCATTTAAAACATGTTTACAATTAAAACAGCGCTGCATTATAATGAGTGTTCCTCATTGCACCCTTCAGATGCAGTAAAATAACATAACCCAAAAAAGAAAGAACAAAAATTGTTCGGTCTGATCCAGTGGCGTTCCAGCAACATACAACCGCAAAAAAACATTCTTTTATTTTTAAATGAAGTGTCATAGAGTGGCAATCAAACCAAATCTTTATCTATATTATGCTTCGTTAGATTTTGCAGGCATACATAATGTTTTAGCTGATGACACAGCTGTTAAAAATGAATAAATCATTAAATAAATACATTGAGGGAAACAAACAGTCATCATATAGTGAAGTGTATTCTACGATATCAACCTGCCCTGTTAGGATTTAATAATAACATGTGACTTCCTTTCCCCCACTTTTGGGCAATTGGGACAGACAACAGGTGGAAAGGAGGCAATTAGCAAGACAGCCTATATTCATGAATCAAATGAGAAAAAAGCCGTATATGCCGTAGGGGGCGCATACAGGCATGTGGAGACCATACACGCTACTGAGCCATATTTTAAGTTGTTGACACAGCATGTGATCTCATTTTTATCACTTTGATTTGGAGTATGATGCTGGATAGAGAATATTTAATTCAGTGAGAAGTGTTACCTTTATCTTAATGAGCAGTCAAACAAACAAGCAAGCAAAGCGATGAAGAAAAAAATACATTCTGAAACATAGAATATCCATTTAATGGCATCTAGTGGCAATAATTCTCAGTGTTAGCAGCTATGGGTTTATGTGTGTGTGAGTGTGTTTGTGTGTGTGTGTGTGTGTGTGTGTGTGTTTTCTGAAAGGAACGCAAGCCCGGATCACAAGATCTGAATCAAAGCGCCGGGCCACCATTGGAAATGTCTCCTCACAGCGGGAGGCTGTGGGATTGTGGTCTCATCCCAACTCTCTTTGAATGTCAGCCTCACTAACAGGGCAGTGTGCCTACATGGAGGTGCCGACAACACAGCTCCAACTTTCAACTTTTGGTCTTTAATTCCATACCCCCATCCCCTTTAGCCCAGCACAGTGCCTCTTAGTGGTAAAGCAGAAGACAGATATGCAGGGCCGAAACACACACCCCATCCTAGACATCCTACACGTATGTGGACATGCGTTGCGATGAACATGGGTTTAGCGTGTATTATTTAGGCACATTTTAAACCGTGGGATTTTCTTCTCATGGCAACACAACAGAACTTGTAGCCTAACACAGCACGGAGTAGCACAACAGCTGAGCACAACAGCTTTGCACATAAATCACGCACGGCTCAACACACTGGGCCTGCTTAATAGATGTTTAACTAAACCACCTCATTTGAAACAGTTTGACCCCAGTTCGCTAAAACACAATGTGAGAACTCCCAGAGGATTAGGCCCTGACCTCACAGGGGAACGGAGGGAATGGCCCACATTGGCTATAAAAGGAGCCAGCCATTGTGCTCTCCAGGCATGGGGGAGGACAGTGAGAGTGAGATACATACCAGTGGGTGGAGATAGCCTTGTTATAACGACATCTTGATGGAGCATCTTTCCCACCCACTGGAGCTGCACTGGCTCTGTATGTATTTTAATGAGGCTTTGTGTCCGCCCCCATGCAGCCCCTCTGCTGACAGGGAACGTGTTAGCAACATGCTCGGCCTTTGTCACAGCACCCTATCACATAATCGACTGGTCAACCAGATGTATTCTCCAGACTCTGTGTGTGTGTGTGCCTCCATATGTGCAAGGATGTAAATAGCGGGTGACCTTTCACAGACATAGCTGGCACGCCTTGTGAAGTTGCTGAGGTGAACTTGGGCTTTTGAAGACCTCCGCGTGACTGTACAAAGACTCAGTAAAGCCCCCCCCGAACAAATCCACAATTTTCAAGTGCAACAACAGAGACACTTGAAACATTTGTCCTGAAGGTATATTTGCCTTTCATATTAGGAGTGTGAATGTGAGTCTTTTCATTCCTAATTGTTCCTATTGAGAACAAGTGAATGTGTTTGCTACATTGGGTAGGATGGCAGGCAGTTTAATTTTCTGAAGCAGGGCTTCTTCTTCTTTTCCTTTCGGCTTGTCCGGTTAGGAGTCGCCACAGCGCGTCATCCTTTTCCATCAGAATCAGAATCATCTTTATTTGCCACGTATGTCCAAAAAAACCACAAGGAATTTGTCTCCGGTAGTTGGAGCCGCTCGAGTACGACAACAGACAGCCAATTGACAGAGAACATTTTTGAGACATAAAGACATTGACAAAAACAGTCACTGAGCAATAAAGGGTTGCTAGCTATTTGGTAATGCCAGGTACAAATTATTATTGTTTTTTGACAATTGTGCAAAAAGATGCAGAGTCCTCTAGCACTTAGAGCAGTTCGAATGACTAATATTGCAATAGTCCGGTGCAATGACCATTGTGCAAAGGGTGCCGAGACTTCAAGGAGTGTATGCGGTTTAAAGTGATGAGTAGTGCGATAATCTGGGACAAAGTTGTGCAAATGTTGCAGATACACCTCAGCCAGTGTGCAAATGTAAGCTTCTCCTACATCCTCCTCTCTAACACCAACTGCCCTCATATCTTCCGTCACTACATCTATCAAGCTTCTCTTTGGTCTTCCTCTCGCTCTCTTGCCTGGCAGTTCCATCCTCATCATCCTTCTACCAATATACTCATTCCCTCTCCTCTGGATGTGTCCAAATCATCGAAGTCTTTTCTGAAGCAGTGCTGGAGGATCCAATTGTGTACCAGGATGCAATTAAGTTTTTTTTCCCTAAGTTACCAAGCATGATCGGGGGAACTGCAGGACCAGAGCCTCTCCGTTTTAATAGAATGTTAACGCATTGCTATAGTGCATATTAAAATGCAGACATACTTTTAGCCCGCTGCCAGACTGCTGTGGCATGTTGACGAATGATATTGGAACTATTCCATCCATTTGTAGTTGTGTGTGTTTTGTTTTGCTTGAAGATGACAAGATTGTCCAGTCGGGGCGAGGGAGGGCTTAAACAGGTTAGAAATAGTAGCGGTTGGATAGCTTTTGAAGTTAAATGAGTGATTTGTAGTTATTGGTGGGTGAAGGTTTTGCTCGGGAAGCACATTGGCCCATTTAGGGCACACCCAGTGACCCAGCCCCTCTCAATGGCTCTCGGAAGTGCTTCATTTTGTTTGGAGGACAGCTGCACAGTCGTATTTGTCTCCCTGTGCCTTTTGATTGGCCTGGCAACATTGAGAAGGACGTGAGCAGCCATTGTTTCAAACACAACCTGGCATGCTATCAGCCAGGAGATTTGGCTGGACAAAGACAACAAACAGAGCCAGATGAACAACATCCAGAGACTAGCCATCAAACGAGACAAGCATCCAAACACAAGTGCCAAGCCGCTGAGAGACGTTGAAAATAGCAACAGCATAGTCATCACTCATGTTGGAAGTCAGTCATTTTGTTGTCAAGGGCTATTCCCAGTATGCCAAAATGGGCTACATCACATCATCCGGTGGCGGCAACACCTGTAGATTACAATACAGATTTATAGGATGTCCACAACACATTCTTTGTTTTGTTTTGCCCTTTCCACTACAGAGAAACAGTGTTTTAGTAAGCCTTTCAAAACTATATCACTTTTGAATAACTTTACATTTTTGGACGTCATCACAGTGTGTGCTCTATTTCCTTAAATTATTTAGTTATGTTTACTGTTTCGTTAATGTTACCATCTCGAATCACACATTTTCCCACAGGTGTTTGGCAGACTTTGTTATAGTCTGATGAAACCAAGGTCGAACCTCTTGTTCATATGTTTAAAATATACGTTTGTCGGTAGGCGTGTGCGGTATGAACGGTATATGCGGTAGACAGTATAAATTTGCCCAACAGCTAGTATAGATTTAAACTCTACCTAACGACCAATTGCAATAACGCTTGCTGATGATGTCATTGTATCTGCCCCAGTGTAAAAACCCCTCAGGCATATCTGACCATGAAGCTGGAGGGTCGGCCAGCACCGTTTTATTTAACCAGCTCCAAGCTGGTTATAAGAATGGTACGTCCACGTCCATCCTACGTTTTCCCTGCTGTAACCGTGCTACCGTGGGAATGCTTGACGCTACGCTATTTTGCGGCGCACCAGATACATAGCTAGCGCGGCTAAACACCGTCCTTCCACTGTGCGGAGGTGCTCATTTGCTGTGGTGTGGGGGGTCACAAAAATCAAGGAGGGAGGAGAAGTTGGGCCTCGTTTCCGGGGAAACTCAGCTTCGCCTTCTCGACTTGGCAAAGTCTTGAATTCTCTCGCAGCTGCTCGATTCCCATGTTCCTCCGCGTAACTGATAGCTTGCAGTTTAAACTGCTTCGTAAGCGTGTCTCTTCGTAGGTGCCATTTTCGGGGGTCCTTAGCCAAACCGATGTTGTTTTGCACAATGCACATACTATATACCTACTGGGGGCGTGCCTTTAGCATCCTCTTTCACACGCACCCTTCCCCCTTTAACGTCCGCATGCTGTCCTCAGTCACGTCCGCCTTCCTCTATATAAGCAGCGTGTCGGCAGGAAATGCTCCCAGTCAGTCAAGCGGAGCGCTCATCAAAGTCATACAACAACATTTACAGATTTTGGAACTGCACACATAAGGCGCCCCGTCCATTTTGGAGAAATGCACTTTTAAGGGCGCCTTATGGTCGTGAAAATACGGTATTGTGAAATCCATCCATCCATTTTCAACACCGCTTATCCTGGTTAGGGTCGCGGGGCGCTGGAGCCTATCCCAGCAGACTTCGGGGGAAAGGCGGACTACACCCTGAACTGGTCGCCAGTCAGTCGCAGGGCACATATAGACACGGACAACCATTCACACCCACATTCACACCATCATTGAGTGGGAACTGAACCCACGCTGCCTGCACCAAAGTTAGGCGAGTGGACCACTACACCATCAGTGACTCGGGATTGTGAAATGTTTTTGCTAAACTCCAAGATAAGTGCTTAGGTGGCACAGTACACTTTTTACCCAAATCTGTCTGGACTCGCGTTGCAGCGGAGCGCAAACAACTATGAGCAACAAATTCGCACATAATTTAATTGTCTAGAGAGAAAATACTAAATAACCGCTGCCCAGCAAGCGCACACATCTGAAACCATAGGCTACATTACCACACGTCTGCCAGGGAGAGGAGCCTATAAAGTCTAAAGTATATTCATATACATTATTTTAAATATGTATAATATCAGCAATGTTAATTGTGTTTTTTTGTATCATAGGGTGCTGAATTTTAATTTTGAGATCTTCACAATAAATGTTCTAAAAATTACGTTTGTTTTTTGTTGTTGATGTCTTATTTTTTATGAATTTAGCTTTGCTAACGAACTATACAACCCATTCAAAAATACTTCAATTATAATTTTTACACTAATGTTTTTATCGTGATATATACCAATACCGTGAAGGGATTAAATTTAGCCTATTGTAATATGATTATTAGGTCACATTGCCCAGCCCTATTTGGCGCAAACACAACAGTGTTCATCAACATATATGCTACCTACAGTGAAGCATGGTGGTGGCAGCATCATGCTTTCCGGCTGTTTTTATTCAGCTGGACCTGCCTTAGACAAGGTGGAGCAAATTCAGAACTGGCCTAAATAGCAGTTAGAGTTAAAAGCAAACCTTAAAAAAAATTATAAAAATAAAAAATGTCAGCTGGCCAGAACATCTGAAATTTCGAAAATATTTTGTTTCTATCAACTGACTTGTACAGGTTATAGGTCACACAGTATTGGTGGAAAAAGTTTTTAAATTACTTATCTTGGTCTAATTATCACAAAAACCCGACATTTGAACAGGGGTGTGTAGACTTTTTATATCCCCTGTATGTGTCACCTGAAATGTACAGAGAGACCAAAAAAAAGGATAAAGGCATTGGGTAGTTGGATTTCAATAAAAGAAGCAAACAAGAATTTGGGTTCAAGACATCGTTTCAGTAAATCTACTCTATATCTATTAATGTCACATCCCAAAATAGTTAGACTTGCACTACACCTTGCATTTGGAGTCTAAAGGTAAATAATGATTAATCTGTGTTGAATTTGTTTGAATGGTACAAATCCCATAATTCATTTAGCCATGCAATTTATCTTTCACTGCACTCAATATCTCTGCACAAGGATAAGTGAGCCGTGGCCTCGCGCTTGCCTCCATCTTCCGTAAAGAAGAAAGGGAAATAAACACACACACACACACGTAGGTGTTTTCTTTGCCTCTTCACCTAACTCATTTGAAGCAGCTTTGCAAAAAATGTACAAAAATATTTCACTATCCTCTGTTCATATATATACCTTTCTGTCAAGTATTTCTTTTTTTCCCGGTCAAGTTCAGACACAAACCAACGTCTGCTGACACATCTGAGGCATTCTAAAAAGACCCCAGAGAGAAAAGAGAGCAAACGTATTTTAAATAAATAAATAAATAAATAAATAAAAAAGCAAAGCTAGATGTGCGTGCAAAACGTCTTCCTGTAAGTATTCTTGTGTGTGTGCAAACACACACCAATCAGATATGGTGCAGATGTCCACGCTGTGACTAAGCTTCACATTTCACAGACGGTCCAAACGGGCACAGGCCCTCCACTACACAAATAGATAAATGAGTGTATCAGTGGCCAACATCTGCAGATTATGATTAGCATTTGGAAATTGCGTCCTTGAATGAGATTTGGATGTCGACTGTCAGTCTTTTATGAGCGTGACTCCTATTCTGGCGAAGTGCAGGGTACAGCTTTGTCCTTAAATTGGCAACAATTTGGAGTGAGAAAGAAATCCTCTTCTCCCTTGTCCCCGCTACCCGTTATGATGTGCCGTCTGAACTAGAAAGACACGGCATTATTGTGTTGAATATGAATAGCTGAATTTGGTTAACTGGTTTCAAAGGGAATTTGCCCAAAGGAACTTCTCCTTGTCTTCCTCCTACTGTCTTCTCCTTGCCTTTTCTTCTCTCTTCATCAAGATTTTTCTCCTCTTGCTCTCTAATTTTACACTGAGCAAGCTGGCTGCTTCAGTGCATCGGCATTATCTTATGTATTCAGCTTTCAGCTCCTCTGCCTCTCCCGATGAGACGAGGCTTAATTGGGCCCCGGCTTTAAAGTCTGTAGAGCTCTCCACTTGCTCATAGAACCACATTCAGGGGCTGCTCATTCACTTCGAGTATGTGTTAGATGTACAAATGTTATTTACTTTTATACTCCAAATCAAAAGGTGCGCACTTCCTGCCTCTCTACCGATCGTCCATGCAGGAGAATATCACGGTTGACCACACTTAAGGGAATGTGCTGCATTACAACAAACGTATTATTTAAAAGGAGCATTTCATTAGAGTGTATGTTGTTGTTGATAAGAAAATATTAACAGCCCTCTTTGTAAATGGCATTAATTATTACACTGTTTTACTGTAGTGCAGATAAGAAACTACCCTTTTCTATTTTACTGAGAGATGTATGGGAACTAGTAATTACTATACTGTAGTCCCTCAAATTATAGCCTCCGCTGCACCCGAATTAGTTACGAGGTGCGCCTTTATTCATGGGAAAACACATAAAAATACATTGCTTAATATAATTGTAAAAATATATTGTACAAATAAAGGTTCCCTGTTAATAAATGCATTGCCCATAATAGATGCCTGGTACTCTGCAGTTGAGTAAATATTGTACCAGAAAGATTGTGTTACCTTTCATGTGATAATGGGAATAGGGAGCTCAAACAATACCAAAAACGTAAATATGAAGTGCTAATAAATAAACCAATTAGCACCTATAGCCACAATAGTAGGAAATGCTACAAAGTGTAATGAGCTGTATCTGCCGCGACAAAGATAATAATGTTCAGTTTTGAGGACTCTGTCAGGTAGCCATTAATTGAACACTATGTTTATCACGTGGAACATCACTGCATCACTCTGAGAGCTGTTTTTAACATTTTGCTCCCCTTCTTAAGCTACATGGTATGGATATGAAAAATATAAACACTGCAGTTGTACACCACTGCAAACTGCAATAAACAGTGTATAGTATATTATAAAAATGTACATTTTCATTGCAGTATACAGGTATTATAATTGAACAAATGCAGTCTACCTCATGTTGTGGGCAATGAATATAAACAAAGTAGTTGTTTCTGATAGTTTAGTCGAAGGGAGCAGCTCACACACACACACACACACACACACACTTATCATAGCCTCCATTTCTCACAGCTAAACAATGTGAACAATTATCTGCACCATTAAAGCCTGGAGAAGGGCAAAGCAGCTGTTGGGAGTATAGTGAAGGAGAGAGGTGGGGATACCGTGTTGCTAACTCTGGTTCCATACTGAGCCCGTTTGCTGTTATGTTGAGTGTGTTGCTGTTGCACACTGACAACGGTGAGACTATTTCAGACGGGAGCTAATGAACTACAGATGAATAATTTCACACTTGCCTTCGACTCGAGTTTTACATGCAAACTCCTCCTCATTATTTGTCTCTTGCCTGCATGGGTACCAGGCACAGGAATAAATGAGACTACTATCAGCAGCTGCTTGATAAGCTGCCTTATCTCATTAGGTTCCACATCAAAGTTAATCAGAGATGGGAATTGTAATTGGGGCGACTAGACAATGCAACAGATCTTGGTTTTTTTTTTTTGTAGTGTATGTCATCTCCAAAACATCAGCAGGCTGGGGCGGGAAGATAGGGTGCATCTGTTGGAGTGTGTGTCTGTGTGACTGGGTGAGGCGCTGGGAGTGAGTGTGCATGATGAAGAGCAGGGAGTGAGAGAGACAGAGCGAGAAGGGGGGATGAGAGGGGAAAGGAGTAATGGCAGAGGCATAACAAGCAAGCTGCTCAGAATTAATGAGCTTACTCAATAAGAAAGGAAAAACCAATCAGTGTGTGTTGGGCAAATATAATTTGGGAATAATTGCTTGATTGCTTTTCTATAGTAGGCTGATTTGACCACACACAAGAACTGAGAATTAAGATGTCAAGACAAGAATTAATTTGGGAAGCGAGGGCACACAATGTGCCTCTCGCTCCCCACTCAGGCGGCTTGGAAGGCAGTGCAGCCGTGAGTTGGAGAACACTAATGATGAAAACACTGCGGTAGATTGCGTATTCACTTCCCGGACTCCGTTTTACAAAAAGACCCAGCGCTAATGTCACAGATGTTGGCATATTATAAATAAATAAATAAAATCACTGTTTATGCTAACACATTTAATTGTCATTTTTGCATATTCCACTCCATCGCTGATAACTACTTCACGCTGATTGCTCCGTTTGTGTTCTCAATGATTTCAGTGTGTTTGCATTATTTTCTTTTAGAGGTAACACTGCGGGGATGGTAATTGGTGGGTTTTGACACTCCCCAAACCCAAAACAGTGCTTATTTCAGAAGTCGTTTCTCCTCTCGACTGGCAATAGAGGGTGTCTTTGATTACTTACGACCTGCTTTGATAAATCAGACTCAGCCTCACTCACTCACATTTGTGCAAAAGGCAATGAGGAAATGTTTTTGTTCTTTAACAAAGTACCAGTGTGGTCAGGGTGAAACATTTGAAAAGAACCAACTGGAAAACAGTAAGGAGAAGAGCAAAATAACACTTACCCAAGGACCCTAATGGCCAGGTGCACCATGCAATGATACATACTAATACACACACATGCAGACGAATTTGTAAATGCTCTCATGTGTTTTGCATTTTGTGCTTTGCAGTAATATTATGTTACAATAATAGTCTAATGTGTGTGGGGGCACATGCTTGCATTGAAGAGACTCCCACAAAGTTGCTCAAAGTTATAAGTTAGCTATAAATCCCTTTTGATTATTCTGGGCAAAAAAAAATAAACAATATACATGTTACAAACATTAAATTGTATCTTGTTAAAACAAGGCATTTAATCAGTCTTAACTTATTCAACAAATGATAATCAGTCTTTAATAGAATGGCATCGCAAGACCCATTTTTGAAAAATGCTCTTTCAATCGACCCTTGAATGTAGCTAAATAAGGTAATACCAAATTTAAAACATCACTTGATAAGATTCAGTCTAGTCACTGGAAAACACAATAATTCTTTTAAATTAAAGGTCGAGTTTGCAATAAAAAAAAGAGGATGAGCAGTTCAGAAAATGGATGGATGGATAGATGTTAAAAGTGTCTGTATGACCTGACAGTAGAATATAGAAATAAAAAATCATCCCTCTCTGGCTCCATTTAGTGCCTCTAAATTAATGTTAAATATTCTTTTTAAACTTGTCACGGCGCGACAAGATTAGCCAATCAGAGACTGTAGAGACAGAAGGCGTGACCGAAGACTGTGTGAATCATTCCCAGTGTACTCCCATTTACCGTGCACTAAAGCTGCCGCACATAGCAGCCTCTCGCAAAAGGAGACTACTATAGTTTCTTAGGCGGATTATTTAACTCCGGTTATTAACAAAACTTAAAAACAAGAAATTGGAAAGCTCTTAAGTCAGAACAAGGTTAGACATATTTCACAGTGGTTTTCTATACGAACCCGGTCCAGGCACCGACCGCCACCGTCACTGTCCTCCCTGGGTCGACAGGTAAGTTTTTCACTTCTCTTATATTTTTAATTGTCCAAAAAAATACAACATGAAACTGCTAGCAATGGCTACGATTGGCTTGTTTACGGTGCACGTTCGTACAATGCACGTCGAGTGCATGTTCACGTTCGTGAGGGGGGAGGGATTAGTGAAGAGGGCTACGTTCAAATCTTGCTAGCAGCTTCAAAACCACATAATCTACCTTTAATAATTAGACACAAATGAATTATTATTACTTCAGATGAGCCCGAATGCAACATTACTTAATTAGTAAAATAGCTGCAGATTACACAAAATCTCACAGGAACATACGGTACTCTTCATAATGCAGATACAAGGTGAAATTTATCATCACTTTTTGCCGTCATAGTCATAGCTATCAATGGGGTCACGTGGGGAAGTGACCAAGGAGATCCAGTAGATGGAGCAGCAGTGAAAAAAGCTTATTTTCTGCGGCAACTTGGTTATTCGCATAACTGCCACCTAGATGACTGGAGTGGAAGAGTACAACCACTCAATCAAACATAGGTCTGCACACCACTGAATGACAGCTCCTGTATTACATGTGTATAGCTTGCGCAGGTAGTACCTAATATTGTGGCTTGTGAGTGAATGTGCACACGAGCGCACACACACTTACTGCACTGATGCTTTATTTCCATTACATGGACCTGTATAAGGTCTCTGACATGTACATGAACGCTGCTTATTAGTTTTAATCATGGCGCATGATGCAAGACCGAATCCAACATTAGCGCAACATTTGGAATTGAATCAGCTAACCCGCTGTTCAATTTAGATTTGAATACGAAATAAATCCCAACCTGACCACATGCATATGAATCGGCACATATATTTGCTCCCACATGAGTCTGGTACTTAGTTCCAATTAGGCTGAAAACACTGCCGCAGTAATGGAGGCTGCTCACACCGTCTCAGTTATCACCTCTCTCCCGTTTTCACATGGCTAAGGCTATTCATTTTCAAATGTGTGTGTCCATGCGTGTGTGTTGTCTAGTACGTGTGCATTGACATTATTTGAGCAATGAGGTAAGTAAAGGGAATAAATAAGCAGCCAGAAGTCCTGTCATGATGATGTTATTGCTGCCCTGGGTTTGCCTGCGGCATTATGAGGACAGGCACATTGCCATATCCTTCACTGTGACATGCACACACACACTTTAACGCTAGGAATGGATGGCACATGTTCTAAGTAAATTTACACTGATCCACAGTGTACCTAATTGAGTCGCAAGCGATGTCTCTATTCCCACATCAAGGAATTTGATAATGTTAGATTCTTTGGTTTGGGATTAAACTCATTTTCATGTGTTACACATTAACCTATTAGGCTAGTTCATCTGCATTGCAAATGCCCCTGTGCAGACAGCTGTCACTGCCCTGGGAAAAAATAAAAAAATAAAAATATAAAAAGATCACGCCATCCTTGAATGAGTGATTCCTGCACCGATTAGTGGCAGTGAACTTCGCTGAGCCCAAGTGATAAGGCTGCAAAATTCCCAAGTTGCCAATAGCTCCGAAAATTATCCGACTGTAGGCAAAAGAGAAATTGTGCCTTCCGGCTCAGGGGCTTCAATCCAGGGTTTGCCAAGATTGACATTATTTAAAGCTATGGAAATTGGCTCTGGCTATCTGGAGGATTGGTAAAATAAGAAATTTTCTCGGAATATTTATGAATACGCTGACAGGAGAGGATGGGGCAAATATATATGCAGTATATACATATACCGTAGGTATTCTTGAAAAAGCAATTTTAGGGTAATTTCATGATTTTATTATCTTATCTAAGTAAATAAAAACAGATATGAATGGGGGAAAAACACATGGCTGTAATTTCCTTAAAGCAACTCACCCATCATTACTGCAATACTTGTTTAAAAGACAATAACTGTGTATTCTGTGGCAAACTGACACAAACTCCTTCTTTTGTTACGTTGTTTATCTAAGACACACGGCTGTGCTGCATCAATGAGTGAAAAATGTATTATATTTGCTCCTAAGTAAAGCAAAGCCCGTTTTCTCAGAAGAATCAACACTGGTGTATATTATCTCTAATAATGTCTCTATAGTCAAGAAACTACTGGCACATCAGCTCTTTTTAGTATGCATAAGCACTAGTACATCATGAATGTGACCATTTTGCATAGCTTAACACAAGTGTACACAGACAAAGGCATTCATGTGCAGCAGAGGACGATGAATACGTGTGTGTGTGTGTGTGTGTGTGTGTCGACACCCACAACACATGCATTTCTCTAGGAGTGCGTTATTGCCGCCTATAAAAGTGTGTGCTGAAGATGGAGTGCGAAGCCGATCCTGAGTACCTATTCAAATGAACACAAACATCGGTTCCTGGCAAACACCACCTCATGCTTCTAGCCTTGGTGTTGTAATAGTCACACACACACGCATGCACAGTTGTACACGTACACACACACTCCAACTGGGATGCATGTGGTGCTTTAATGACAAGTGGAATATTAATCCTGTCCCCATGTTTATTACATTTTTATTCATGTAATTGCCTGTTTTCAATTGTTTAAGCTCTATGCAAATGAAGGAGATGAACGTGTGTGTCACAGGGTTATGTGACCACACTACTGGACTCTTCAACATGCCTAATGGATTCAACTTCATTGTACACAGTCATTAACACAACAGATTCCATTCTATTCTTATATACTGTCTAATTAAGTATGGGTGTGGGGCCGTATGTGCAATATTCAACTAATATTCTAGGATTCTTCTAAAGATCACTGTCAGTGGTTGCTGATTGTTTTTGTTGATATATGTCTTTGACTTCACGATGAGAAGTCAACATGCACTAATAATGAAATGTATCTTTCAGGTTGTAGGTTGAGGTTCCTACTAGTGTGTCAGCTAGTGGTAGATTTTGCTGGAAAAAAACAATGGCTGTATGTGAGAAGTGGTGCACCACAAAGGCTAATCAATGTCAGGGTGGAAGCAGCGAATCCCCTGGCCCACCCTATTTGACTTAACTGCTCCGTTTGTGCTTGCAGTGATCCTGGGGTCTTTGTGTACATTGTAATGAGTGCTGACATAATCCTGCGGATTTTCCTAGAGGCCAAACCCTTGCCACCCCCAACGTGCATGGGGTTTCAGCTTCGATCGGGAGGGCTGCCCAAAGAGGAGAAGACAGAACCACAATGCGCCACGACCCACATGAGATACTTCCATTTGGGATGATTTGAAGCTCTCTGTGATTGAGGTAGTAACCCATTTTAATCCTATTAACACAAGCCAACAAAAGCTAAATCTGATGCAGGACAGGCAGGGCTGGGGCAACAAGACTGGGGGCAGGACAGGAACTGGGGGCTGGGGAAAAGAGGTGATAACATGAAATTGTAAAAATTCTGTTTAAAAAAAAAATTAAAAAAATTAAAAATGAGAGAGTCAGGGTGAATAGAAAAGCTTGCCCTTAAGGCTATTTTGGTCTTTACAATAAAGTTGGACGTCCCAGGAAAAAAAGGGATATAAGAAGAACACAAAGAAAAGAGAACATATGAAACAAAAAGCCTCTTTGTGGATCATCCTCAAAGCGGTGGACCAATAGCCACTGCTGTCAAATATACACAAGGTTAACTCATCCAGCAAACATCCATCTTGGAACTTGAAGGAACAGGGTAATAAATGTAGAGCAAAGTGCAGTACAGGAAGTGAATATGCTGCCTTGTGGGTGTTGGTACCTCGAGGTCAAGGAACAAAAACTGGGGAGACGCTCAATGCACCTTTGTTTTGGGGTGCATCATGGAGCAGAGAGGGCAAGTATGCTGGTGGTCCTTGCCCCAACCCCTTCAGAGAGGGAAGGCTTTTACACATCTAGCGAGGCAGGCTTAAACCCCCCCTTTGTAAGAAACATGAGGGAAGTGACAGGGCCCATACAGACAGCAAGTGTTCTTTAGCCAAACAGGGCAGGATATGACTCTTTAAGGGGCAAGGGGTGAATGAACAATAACTTGCATTAAGAATGAAACCTTGTGTAAGGAACACGGACACTGCAAATTCACTCTAGGGGGCCATAGATGCTCGACCGTTACTAAAACCTAAAAATAAAAAAACCCAGCAATTTTTGGCATGAACGATAACATTTGCAGACAGATCTCAGAGTGGGCACTTTTAAAGCTAAAGGACACAGTACGGTGAATGTTTCAAATGCACAGTCTGTGTAGGCCCGAATACATCACAGCCAAACTATGGATGAACACAAATCATTCTCAAGCAACAGATACATTTACAATAGTTCACCGCTATTGCGTCCATTATTATTATTTACATGCAGAAACTAAATTGACGCATACAGTGGAACCTCGGTTCACAAACGGTCAGTTTCGCTAACAATTGGGCTGAGAAACAACATTTTTTAAGAAATATTGCCTCTGTTCATATTCTATGCTTTGGTTCCCAAACAGCCTTGGCATCGACACAGAATGCTTAGTTGTGCTTTTTCTCGCGCCGAGTGACCATCATTCACTCCATGCGTCAAGCATTGCAGGTATTTTTTTGCTCTAAATCACCCTTCAGTATGACTCCAATGAAACTGAAACTGCTAGCGATAGTTTAGTAGAAAGCCTAATAGTATTACTGTGTTAAAAAGGAGGAAATAATAACTGAACATGAGAATGGTGTTTGTGTTTTTGATCTTGCTCCACAGTTTGGTTTGGCGAAATCTACTTTCTGCACTATTGTTAAGAACAAAGAGGCAATAAAAGGAACTGATGTGGCTAAAGTAGTGACTGAAATGAAAATATAGAAGACGTAGAAAATTATTGTTTGTGTGGATAAAGGAAAAAGCGTGCTGGTGATACCGTTGTCAAGGCTATAATTTGTGAAAAGGCTAAGACGTTGGTGTTATTTCTTCATAATAAAGCATGTTTTCATTTATTTCTGTATTGTACAGTATTTAGATCTTTTTTTGTTTTGTTTTTGTACAACCCAATTCCAATGAAGTTGGGACTGTTGTGTTAAATAAATAAAAACAGAATACAATGATTTGCAAATCATGTTCAACCTACGTATATTTAATTGAATACGCTACAAAGACAATATATTTAATGTTAAAACTGATAGACTTTAAATAATCATTAACTTGGAATTTTATGGCTGCAAGGCAAAAAAGACTGAGAAAGTTGAGAAATGCCCATCAAACACCTGTTTGGAACTTCCCACAGGTGAACAGGAAAAGGAGGTTCCCTGAATTGCTCAGTCATTCACAAGCAAAGATGGGGCGAGGTTCACCTCTTTGTGAACAAGTGCGTTAGAAAATAGTCGAACAGTTTAAGGACAGTGTTCCTCAACGTACAATTGCAAGGAATTTAGGGATTTCATCATCTACGGTCCATAATATCATCAAAAGGTTCAGCGAATCTGGAGAAATCACTGCATGTAAGCGGCAAGGCCCGAAAACCAACATTGAATGCCCGTGACCTTCGATCCCTCAGGCAGCACTGCGTCAAAAACCGACATCAATGTGTAAAGGATATCACCACATGGGCTCAGGAACACTTCAGAAAACCAATGTCAGTAAATACAGTTCGGCGCTACATCCGTAAGTACAACTTGAAACTCTACTATGCAAAGCAAAAGCCATTTATCAACAACACCCAGAAGCGCCACCGGCTTCTCTGGGCCCGAGCTCATCTAAGATGGACTGATGCAATATGGAAAAGTGTTCTGTGGTTGCAAATTGTTTTTGGAAATTGTGGACGTCGTGTCCTCCGGGCCAAAGAGGAAAATAACCATCCAGACTGTTATGGTCAGTTCAAAAGCCAGCATCTGTGATGGTATGGGGCTGTGTTAGTGCCAATGGCTTGGGTAATTTACACATCTGTGAAGGCACCATTAATGCTGAAAGGTACATACAGGTTTTGGAGAAACATATGCTGCCATCCAAGCAACGTCTTTTTCATGGACGCCCATGCTTATTTCAGCAAGACAATGCCAAACCATATTCTGCACGTGTTACAACAGCGTGGCTTCGTAGTAAATGATTGCGGGTACTTGACTGGCCTGCCTGCAGTCCAGACCTGTCTCCCATTGAAAATATGTAACGCATTATGAAGCGTAAAATACTCCAAGCTTTTTTGGAACGTGTTGCAGCCATAAAATTCAAAGTTAATGATTATTTGCTAAAAACAATAAAGTTTATCAGTTTGAACATTAAATATCTTGTCTTTGTAGTGTATTCAATTAAATATAGGTTGAACATAATTCGCAAATCATTCTGTTTTTATTTATGTTTCACACAACGTCCAACTTCATTGGAATTGGGGTTGGTGTTGTACTAGTGACCAATAAAAACAAGGTAACCATAATTTCATTATGGGGCTTGAACTGATTAATTTTATTTAGAGTAATTTCAATGGGAAACATTGCTTTGGTTCGCAAACATTTCAGTCCGTGAACGGAATCTCTTAATTAATTTATTTGATGAACCAAGGTTCTACTGTATATGCTGGTAAAGGGTATTCATAAGACTCTTTTGTCCTGTGGACTAGCAGCTGGTGCTTGTCTTGTAGTGTTGCGTACCATTGCCAATTACTGGCCTAGCATGCACATTATAGTGTTTTTAGTCCATTTTGTAGTCGTTAATTGCTCTGACCACGTCGTTTTTACATAAAACTTTTCAAAAACACAAAGAAAGAACATTCTTTTTTTATTTTTTTAAACAAGGTCCTTGTTGTGTAAATGTACCCTTGGTATGCAAGTCCCGCCCCAGCACCCCCATACTGTGCATCCCTGTTCTAGCCTTTCTTTTACTGTTTCAACTCACACCTCCACATCTCTCATCACCATATCAATTTGTCATAATAATGTTCTGATCCAGCAACAAAAGGTATACATGTGATTATAATTGTCAGTGTGCGGTCTAAGTGATGAGATGTGATATATCATTACGGCAGTTGTGTCTAGTCTTTGACATGGGTCATTAGAGACAGGAGTCTTAACAAGGGATGCGAGGGGCCACGAACCAAAACTCCAAGGGGAATTGCAGGCACCCTGTTCAACATTATTATTTCAACACGAAATATATAAAAACCCCTTCCCTGTGGAGTATCTCCAGTGAGGTCTAGGGAGTGTGTATAATCAGTGGAGTGAGACACTGGATTGGGACAGACAGACAGCTCCTGTGAACCTCCTGTGAGGTCTGCCCTTCTCTCTTCCCAGGGCGAGCTCCTTAAGAATCCTAAGATCCTACTCCGAGACGGGCCACGTTCGCACTAGCCTTGTATACATTTATGTATGGGTCTGACCTTTCCTATAATGAGTTCACATCATAACCACTGACCTTAAACAAATTCACAAATGTCCTTCACTGCTGAGGCGCGTCTGAAGAAAAAAAAAAGTGTGAGAAAGAAAGCAGGGGGGAGAAAACGAAAGACCACATAGCTAAGCGTGACTAATATTGCTCGTGTTCACGCCTGTAAAAGGGAACTTTTTACAGGCACATTAGCTGGGGGCTAATTAGATAAGAGCTCATCTCTGCTCTAGAATAATGATGAAAGGAGTGATGCTCACACTTCTATTGTCTAATGTGCAGTACAGGAGCACAGGACAAAACGTGTTATAGTCAACGTTATCGAGGTTTTTTAGTCATTTTGTTTGAAAAGATTGTTTCAAATACGAAATCATTGAAATATTTCACAATGACAGCTTGGAAATTATGTAAATGGTAATATATATTTTATTTGAGAGAATAACATTCCTGTCATTGCTATGGCAACGCATGGTCACCAACCTTATTGGTCCCTTTATAATGGTTGACCAGCCAGGACACTTTGTGCTGTGTTTTTATCATCAGTGCTAATGTTGTCATTTAGTGCTTTTACAAACATCGTTCAATGTTCATTTAGAAAATATATTTTTCTTTAGTTTAGCACATACATATATACATGATTTACTGATCTTCTGGTCTTAGCTTTGTAGGTTAACAGTACCATTATAGCTGTCAGTTTGTACTTAACACAAAAAAATATATACTTTTGAGGTACTTCTAGGAACCAAACAAACTTGAGATTACAAGATACTCATTATAGTACCTGATAAGGATAAGAACTGGGGATTGCATTTTCTTTAAATGTCTATCTGAGCTAAAAATAATAATTAAAAAAAAAAAGTCACACATTTAAGATGATGAAATCTGACATTTACATTTGAAATAATTTTTCAAATATAGTGTACTCATATAGTATATAGTAAATTATTAATATTATAATGGAGGGACACACACACTGTGAGTTAAAAATTAAAAAAAAGTGTGTGAGAAAAAAGCACAAAAGAGAATAAATAGCTTCTGTGGAACAGAGTGAATATGGGTCTCCAAGTGAACACGTGGACAACCCGACAGTGTGCGGGTGTTCACAATGGAAAAGGACCACCCTACCAGCAACGATTTCAAATCCAACCAGGCGAAGTGGTCTCGGAAGAATTGCTCATCTATATTGAATGTGACCTTGTGGCTACAGGTATATGATAAGCACTTATCTGTTTGCATGAGCGAAGCGCATACATTCAGAACCTTCCTCCCTCCACGTTACAATGGTGCACACATACACACACGCAAATGCAGCACAAATGTTTATATCCCAGAAATAACATCTCCATACAATGGAAAGAAAGGAAGCAAAATAAGTAGCAGCCCACCCTGCTCCTCACCCTCGCTCATCCTTCTCATAATTAGCTCTCTTGTGCTGTTGTGCGCCACACACAAAACAAGTGCTCAATGGGAGGAGGTATTTATTAACATTTCTATTTACTGTGTACAAAAAGGACATAAGCAGTACATTCTCTTCAGTTCACGGACAAACTCTTTTTCATTCAGCGAGGAAGTGAGCATGTTTTCAGTGCACACGTGGCACGACAAGCGTATCACAAATAGTCCCAGGCAGGCTCATAACAAGAGATCATCAGTAATTTTCAAAAGTAGAGTTCCGCTACAAACGGCATTCAGCGGGTCAGAAAGTGTACTTGACAGGAAATATGCATACTGAGTGGATCCTACTCGCCAGCTTTTCATTTGCATTGTGTATTGATTTTTTTGGTCCCATTTAATACAATATTATGTGTGGGTCTCTGGCGGCTTTTAGGTTTCGCTGGAGAGGACTGGTTTCATTGGAGGCTTAATGATAATTGTAGCTAGTAAAGGCAAGCTCAGGAAGAAATCATTGCAGAGCCATCAGGGCCCTCTCGCTCAGCTCTACTTCCATCCTAATACACCTATCTATGATATATGCACAAAAACACAACCATACATACACGCACGCACGCACGCACGCACGCACACACGCACACACACACACACACACACACACACACACACACACTTGATTTGGCAGAGAAATATGTTGTTTGTTTGGTCCTGTATAACTTGTGGTATGCATGTTTATTTTATTATGAGATATAATATACTATAGGACCCTCAGAAAGCGAGCTAATAAAGACCCTTTCCAAAATATTTGAATATCATGGAAAAGTTTATTTATTTCCATAATTCCATTCAAAAAGTTAAACTTTCATAGATTATAGACTCAGGGCCCACAATTTAAGTAATTTCAAGTATTTATTTGGTTATTTTTACAGAATTTGGGCTTCCAGGTAATAAAACCCACGAAATCATGAATTTAAAAAATTTGAATACTGTGAAGTTTTAAACGGAGTGTCACATACTAATCATTTTCTAAACTCAAAGCACCTGCACAGGTTTCCCCAGGTGTCAATAAATTGCTTCAGTTTGGTTCAATTGTATCAGTTGGGTTCAGTATGGGGAAGAATGCAGACTTGACAACTGGCCAGAAGACCATCATTGGTACCCTACATCGGATGGGTAAGCCACAAAAGTTCATCGCTAAGGAGGCTGGCTGTTCACAGAGTGCTGTGTCCAAGCATATCAATGGAAAGTCTAGTGGAAGGACAAAATGTGGCAGGAGATGACGCCCCAGCAAAAGAGAAGAGCGGGGGCTTCGGCAGATTATCAAACAGAGAAAATTCAAGAATCTAGTAGAGATCCAGAAAGAGGGGAATGAGGCAGGAGTCACAGCTTCAAAAACACCCACATTCAGACGCATCCGGGAGATGGGCTACAACTGTTGGGTTCCTCGGGTCTGGGTCTGAGCCAACGTAGGAAGCGTCTCAACTGGGCCAAGGAGAAGAAGGACTGGACTGTTGGCCTGTGGTCCAAGTTCCTCTTTTCCGATGAAACTAAAGTGTGCCTTTCATTCGGGAATCAACGTCCAACGGTTTGGAGGAAGATGGGTGAAGAACAGAACCCAAGATCCTTGAGGTCCAGTGTGAAATATCCACAGTCAGTCATGGTTTGGGGTGCAATGTCCAATGCAGGTGTTGGTAAACTGCATTCTTAAATCCAAGGTCACCGCAACAGTCTACCAGAATGTTTTAGAGGACTTCATGATTTCTTCTGCTGAGGATCTGTATGGAGATGCAGATTTCCTCTTCAAACAGGACCTGGCCCCTGCCCATACCGCCAGAAGCACCAAAACCTGGTTTGATACCCATGCCATCACAGTGCTTGACTGGCAAGCCAACTCTCTGGATCTAAACCCCATTGAGATTCGATGGGGTATTATCAAGAGGAAAATGAGTGGCACCAGACCCAAAAACAAAGAACAACTGACAGCATCAAGAAAATCTGGGCTTCCATGACTACCAGGCAATGCCACAGGCTGATTGCCTCAATGCCATGGCGCACCGAGGCAGTGATTAAAGAAAAGGGATTCCCAACCAAGTATTGAAGATGAATATATCGTTTTGAAAACACTATATTTTGATTGATTTAATGTGACCCTAATTTCTTTCTTTTATTTTCTACAGAAACCAAGAAGTAAATTGTGATTTCTTCACAGTATCCAAATTTTTTTGAATTCCTGATTTTGTTGAGGCCATAGGCACCCATAATATTGTACAGTACAAAATTATTGTTTTGTAGGTTCTTTTTGTTGCCTATAATGCCCAGTAAAGTAGTAAGTTATTGTAAATAAATATTTAAAAAATAAAATGTTTGAAAGTTTCACATTTTATCCAAAATTACCACAGTGTGCTTGGTCATCGTGACATTGTTGACATAAAGTACTCATCGTAGGTGAGTCGCTTTCATGAGCCACGAGGAATTTGTGTGGTTCCCAGATCCAAATCCGTTGCCAAAGGCGAACTGTTAGACAAATGTTTTTTTACTGTATCAAAAATAGCATAGGTGGCACGGTGGCCGACTGGTTAGAGCGTCAGCCTCACAGTTCTGAGGACCCGGGTTCAATCCCCGGCCCCGCCTGTGTGGAGTTTGCATGTTCTCCCCGTGCCTGCGTGGGTTTTCTCCGGGCACTAACTGTGAGTGCGAATGGTTGTTTGTTTCTATGTGCCCTGCGATTGGCTGGCAACCAGGTCAGGGTGTACCCTGCCTACTGCCCGATGACAGCTGGGATAGGCTCTAGCACGCCCGCGACCCTAGTGAGGAGAAGCGGCTCAGAAAATGGATGGATGGAAAAATAGCATGTTCCAGACTCCAAAGACTTCTGTTTTGTACTCCTCAGAGTTAACGTCGCAGCCATGCCGCTCTCTCTCTGCTGTATATACAATAGACAATAGATATCGTCACATGGCCGCCGCGTCAATGCACCACATTAAATGTGGCCATCACGTAGGCATGGATCTAGTATTATTGTATATCTGTGAGCTGGAAATATCTTATACCCTGCCTGCATTGTGAGACAGCGCCAGTAAACAACAGCGGCCAATTCTGGAACAAACAGACTTTGTCAACAGCAGTTTAAGTGACAAAGGAACACACATTGTTCAGTTCTGACGGTCAGTTTTATCTGATAGCGGTTATATCGAGGTCAACTGTGTGTGTGTGTGTGTATATATATATATATATATATATATATATATATATATATATAAATAAATGGCTGTCCACCAACTTTCACCATCAAACCTGACAGAACTGGAGAGGATCTGCAAGGAGGAATGGCAGAGGATCCCCAAATCCAGGTGTGAAAAACTGTATTAGCGCTAAAGGGTGCTTCTACTCAATACTGAGCAAAGGGTCTGAATACTTATGGCTGTGTGATATTTCAGTTTTTCTTTTTTTAATAAATCTGCAAACATGTCAACAATTCGGGTTTTTTCCGTCAATATGGGGTGCTGTGTGTACATTAATGAGGGAAAAGAATAACTTAAATGATTTTAGCAAATGGCTGCAATATAACAAAGACTGAAAAATTTAAGTGGGTCTGAATACTTTCCGTACCCACTGTGTGTGTGTGTGTATATTATATATATATATACATATATATACATATACATATATATACATATACATATATATACATATATATATATATACATATATATATATATATACATATATATATATATATACATATATATATATATATATATATATATATACACATATATATATATACAGTGTTGGGAAGATTACTTAGGAAATGTAGTTGATTAGAATTACAAGTTACACTGTTGAAAATGTAATAGTGTAAACATTTCGATTGCTTTCTCAAAAAAACATAACTCATTACATTTGATTATATTTTGATTACTCTTCTTAATTTTTAATGAATGCATCAAAGGGACTTTGGGATGTTTCGTCTAAAAAAAGTGCATTAAAACCAGAAGTCATAATTTTGGAATTCACCACATATTTGTTGTTTACACAAATGATAAACTGATAACAAAACATGATGAAATGTAAATATATAATGATAAATGTGTGTTTTGCATTATATGTGTACAGCACGTGAAAAACCAGCATACCATACCATGTTCACCTAATGACAAATCCGCACAGTTTGGACAATATCGCTTCATTATGACAACAGAGACAAGTGAATGTTCCACAAAAGAGTCCTAAATTATAAAGATGAAACTTTTATGTGTTCAAAATTGTAATTCTGAGTCCAAGCTTTCAAAATAGAATAGACTAAGACTGCACCACAAGGTCGCGCTTGAAGATCACATTTGGAAAAATATGTCATGTTTGTGACGACAGCAGAATGGCATATGACAAGATAGAGCCAATCACAAGTGTCCGCTTCAGAAGGAGGAAGTGATGTGGAAAAAAAAAATTCTGAGCTTTTGCGGCTATTTTTCCAATATAACAAATATTTTATTTATTGAAATTTCGAAATGCAAATTTCGAAATGCAACTGTAATTTAATTACATATTTCTCCCTGTATAGTAATATATAGTAATATAGTAATGGATTACAATTACCTAAATTTTATAAATAAATTATGTATTATCTATTTACATGTAATTAGTTACTTCTATACGATATACACTGTATATCGTATAGATTTTGTGATTGACAAGTTTCACCTTAATATCATAAAAAAAACAATACTCGGTGGAAAACATGACTATACTTTTATGATTTCTAAACAAAATAGTATTTACAGGCCTTTAACCTTTAGAGAATGAAGCTATAGCTTCAGATTCATCACTGGGAGTTAATTCTGCTTTAATAGAGCAGTAAGCTACAATGCAAATCACCATATTCCTCCTACACATCCCAGGGGGCCCTTATTAACACCATTATTGTAATACAATCAGTCCCAATGTGCTTTCTATTGAGAAATAAAAGTCAAATATGTAACTCCCTAATAACATGATACTTATCACATAGCGGGCTTATAAAACTGTTAAACCATGACATCAAAACACACAAATCATATTAAGGTCCCGGTCACGCTTCCCTCACAGCTCTCCCTTTTACACACGCACGCACACACGCACACACACACACCGAAGGTTAGAGATTATTGAGCTGTCACAGACATGGCAGTGATAAGCAGATATTTGGTCTACAAATTAGCCATAATTATATAGGCATGTTGTCAAACAGAGCTGCAGACATCTTCATCTGACCAAATTATGACAGCAATACAATTACTAACACAAATCTAGGGAGAGGAGATGAACTCAGGTGTTAAGGAGCAGATAGTGATGACTGTATACTTTACATCTCTCAGTCTCACTGTGCTTTATTAGATTAAAGGAGGGCAGTTATATATCAAGGGAGGAGACCAGTGGAATTGATGATTCTTTTTTTCCAAGGATTTAATGTTCATCCCTTGTTTACATCTGCAGTCACCAACAGACATGCACAAACATTAATGAGATTAAGAGGAAGCGCCGTGCAATATTTATTAGGCTTGACAAACACTTCTGGGCTTTAGCACACCGGGCTTTAGGAGCAGCACTCTCTTCTGGGGCCTGTGCTGGCACAGGCTGCCCAAACAGGAGAGGCAGATGTCTTCAAATTGCCAAGAGGATCTGCTTGCCTGCCACCATCAAGATTGCTGCTCCACTCCTCCGCACAATTTTAAAACACACTCGATGCGCATTTGTGTCCTTGCGACTCTCATCAGTCCTAATGGATCCAGCCCCTCTTCTCTTTTCATTTCCACACCAACTGCTAGTTTCTACTTTTCCTCTGTCAGCAGTCTTTTAACTTAAAAATGTAAATGAGCTGTTGTGATGATTGATGAGAACCTCTTTGTATTTTGTGTTAACCTCCATTAGACAGGATTACAGGGATGCAGAAACACTGGCATTTGGTCAGTGTCACAGTGACAGCACTTTCGGCTGGAATGCTTGGCCGTCACAGTCAGCTTTATCGCTGGGCTTTCGCTCCTCCGAGTGTGGACTAATAAACCTAGAAATTACAATTGCCTCCCTGCTGAATCCCTGATAGGCGGAAATAATGATATCAGTGCCCTGCTAATCTTCTTGACTTGCTGCTTGGCATCAGCCTATTGAGGCACCTGTCATACTTTGCTTCTGATGAGATGAATTTAATCTCTCTGGCCATAATGACAATAGTGGCCATTTTAATGTTGTGGATATTTGTCAGGGTTCTGTTTTAGTTTGTTTCATCCCTCCTACTTTAATTATTTGAAATTTTATGTCAAGGTATCCACTAAAGCGGATAGTGAGTGTTTCTCACGCAGAAATGGCAACAGAATGCAAATAGCTACTATACACTGAACGCTCCTTCGTGATGGGACGTTAAAAGCAGTGGCAGGCTTTTAATTTCTCTGCTCTAAGCTATTGCCTTGTGTAACTGGGTCATTCAGTACTGAACAACATCCTTCAACTCATTATAATCCGCTGCATCCATTACAGGGGATGTATATCATAATAAAGAAAGTGTGCTTCCTCATGAACTGTCCTTAATGTTCTCTTGGGATAAGCAATAAAGTCAATGAGGGCACTGTAAAACAAAATAATTTCTATCTAATACAATTCTTTGCAAACAGAGATGTGCGAAGGACAACTCTCGAGAACGCCAATGACATTTCTCTGCCCCTTTCCAGGTAAGCATCAAGGTTTTTGTTATAATGTTGATTTTTGGACATTCATAATATTGACAAATTTTTTTTAAACTTAAAATTGTTGGTGGCCATAAAAAAAATAAAAAAATCACTACTAAAAATTAGTAATGGGAATAATGCTTGCTTAATCAAAATATGGCTCATGAAGAATCTGGTTGATTGTGTGGAATTAACTGCTACTGAATCATGTCTTGAAGCAGTTGAAGTCAAATGGAGCTGCAACCAGCAGAGGCGCTGTAGGTTCAGTCTCAAAAGGTGTGTTGCCTTAAAAAGAACAGCATGACATCATCCATGGGAAGTTAAGCTATATGAGGTGCTTCAAAAGTTTGAAGACTTGAAGTCAAAACTACAATTGTTTTCCCTTTAAAGCACCTTCCCAGCCTTCTCTGACACGCTTTCATGCACTTCTAGAAGAATTCTTCCTCGAGCCTCTGCAGCATGTGCATCTTGAAGTCATCCCCATATCCCATTGATAACCCCCTTGAGCTTGGTAAAGATGAAAAAAAATCACACAGAGCCAGGTGAGAAGGGAGATTGCTTTGGCACAGCAATGTCATTCTCTGCCAGGAACTGTCAGATGCTCAGGGCATTGTGAGCAGGCACATCGTCATGGTGATACAGCCACGAGTTATCCTGCCACAACTCTCGCCTCTTCTCACCCACCGAATGAAGCAAATTCCGCAGGAGGTCTTTGTTGACGTACTGGTTGAATGCCTGGTCCACATTGAAGGGGAAAACTAGAGATTCTAGTTTTTAAGAGATTCTTTACCTCGTCTCTTCAATTCACATCCCTCCTCACCTCCACACACACCCGCACGCATGCATAGGCACACGCACCCCACAAGCTTGAGGATGATCGATTGTTGTCATAGAGACTCTGTCATTAGATAAATGACTGCTTCCCCAAGATGTCAGATTAGCTTTGACAGAACAATCAACACTATTTTATTCATGCCTGGCTGACAAAGAATGATTTTGGCTTTGCAAGAACTGAACAATCTCGCTGTGTCCCCAGTCATTCTATTGAGGAAAATAAGCAATGACAAGACTTGAGTTATGGATCACTCAATTTCCTTGACTCTTCTTTATATGGGCCCATGTTTGAGTCATTCTCCTGTGCCACAGAAAGTAGGCTTCACATATTCATGGGCTCCTCATAGGAACTGAATTCCTATCAAGCTGTGAAGCCTAAAATTACAGGTTTAACGCATAAAAATAAGGCTGTTACATCTTGTATACAAATTACAGGCAGCAACAGCTACTCTCTTGTCCTACCATATGGTGCCAATTACTTCAACAGGAAAAACTAAACAGATGTATATTAACATACTGTACATAAAGAAAGGATGTTTGGAATGCACCTCGTACAAATAGCCAACATTTGTTGTTTGTTGGGTTTTCATAAAAAATAAAAGTTTTCAGAAGCTTCCAGGGTCAAATGGTCAATGAACCACGATTAGCAGTAGTGTACTCAAAACCTTATGTGGCAACAGAATATCACCACACCGGCAGCTTTATTTCCATTCGTTGTGCGCTTACAAACGGATTGTCTCTCAGCTTCATGCACTAATTTGCAATCTGTTTTGCTGGCCTGGAGGAGAGTTTTGTTCTTCCCTACAACGTGCTGTTAATGAGTATGGTTAAAAACGTCATTATTTTTAAGTATCATTTGGTGTTCACACTGGGTGATCATGAAAATAATCTGTTTTCTTGTTTCATATCCGAAGTGAAACCAGTGGGTGACTCTTTAATACTCAGAAAATCATTAACGCTGAGAATATCTGCAATGCTGGGGAGAAAGAGACAGAGAAATGTAACGAAGACCCATTAATTGTGGGTAATTTGGTTGTTCTTCAGCTCAAGTTTTTCTTCGCTCTGCTAGTTGCTTTATTTGCATTGATGTCCCCTCAGAAGCAGTTTGCTTCTTGAACAAAGGCGCTGGTGTATGTTAAGTGCTTTTGAAATCACAAGCATTCTAGCCACAAGGGCCAGTCCTGATGAAAGGGTGTGAAACACAACGTGGAAATTGATTTCATTATCTTCTCATTCTGCCTCGGCAAAGCTCAGTTTTTATGTCAAAGTAGCAGATGTGGGGCTGCTGTGTTCATGCGTGTACATTTAGCACACTTCATGAAATGAAGGACTAAACAACAGACCGACTTGCTTTAAGCTTTAGAAATTCATGCAAATTCCAGCAATGCCGGACAGAATACATTATAGCTGTTTGGTCTTGAAATGAGGGCTTATGAAATTATGGGGAAAATAAAGGGAGAATGGAGGCATAAAAATATGGGTATGCATGCAAAGTCGGAGGGCCACCACAGCATAACACAAAGCCACTTGTAAGATACAAAGGTCAAATACTTGATTTTCATTTCCTCAAAAACAGACACAATTGCACTACAGTTACACTGATGTGAAAGTTCTCATTCAAAAAGCATGACGGGTGGAAAAGAAGGGCAAGTTACAGGAAGTCGGGGAGTCCTTGTGCAGTATGTGCACATTTATAGTCTACAATCTGTCAGTGCTGAGCAAAGCTAGTATCATTCATTTATTTCCATTCCAGAAAAAAAAGCCTTTTTGTTTTTCCAAATAGTAACTTTTAACGTCATGCATCCATCTGGCCATCCTATAGTGTATATGTGTAGTGTCTATGTTACAAAAGGCCCACAGAAAGCAGGGCTGATGAAACAACAGTGTGTTTGATGGCTTTCCCATCTGTGGTGATGAGTAAAGAGGAAGTGCAGACAATTAAATTATAAGGCTTACACTGTCTCCCCATTTTTGTCATTAACGGGAGTGATACCCTTCAAGATGTTTCACCATATGTATTGCTGCTAAATAAATTTGCAGCTGCTGAATTATTCAAGTACAGAAAGAGCGCAGACTATGATAATTATTTTTCTCTACACTGCAACAAAAACAACCACTGAGCTAACATTATCTTACGCTGTTGCTGTGCCTTAGTGCTGCAGGGTTCTGTGTCTTTACTGTCGAATAAAATATGCCTATATACAAAGGCCAAAAGCAATATGCCTGGAAGAAAATACAGAAATCCACCATCTTTGTTGTTTGTTTAGAGTGACTTGTTCCCACTAATGTGTTCTACACAGCATGGCTTTCACAGTTTCCCATGACGCTATTGTATTTTGAAGTGGACAAGCCAGTAATGTGCAGGAATGTAATGTAATGGAATATGATAAACACATATTATCATGCCCCGTGGCAGTTCTAGGGGAATGGGCAGTGCCCCCTAACAAGGTGCTTGAACCCCCCTGTGTTGCCCACCTCCATACAGTTACTGTGCTGTGTACTGATGCATAAAAGATATCTAGCTTCAGCTAATTTACAGTCTTAGTGCCTGCATGGTCGGGCTTTAGAATACAATGGCAGTGTGTGTGTGTGTGTGTGTGTGTGTGTTCATGCGTGCGTGCGCGCACATGTGTTTAAAACGGTGCCCCTCCCACAAAACCCCTGGTCCTAGCCCGGCGCCCCCGATGAAATTGGTCTACCACCGGCACTGATCATGCCATTTGTTTTGAAATATCATGTATTATGGAGAGTGTGGATTAGATAATGATTTTGTTTCTTGTTTTTGTGAGTGTTTACATGTTCATTATAGTCAAGCTACCACTAGATCTTCTCCAACCCGGCACTCTCCCAGTACACACAGATGGGAAAAGAATACATTTATTCATCAAATGACAAAAAACGTGCGCTATACAAAAGAAGACGCTGTTTTTTTCTTAATTTGGTTTTCATTCAAATGCTAGATGATAATTAGATGATGCTATATAAACGCAATATCGATGCTTACTTCCACCCTCATGTAAGTAAGCATCAATATTGTGATATATTGCAACATTAACTTTCCTGATATAGTATCAATAGGCAACGCCGACACTGTCCCTTTCTAACATTCAAGTCAATGGAAATTTACTCTCTCTACTTGATGTACAAGGCAACTGTTGTCATTCTTTTATTACATTGATATTGTGATGTAGCTGTATCGCTGTATGTATTTTTTTTCCTCACCAAAATATTTATGATTGCATCAGCAGAATATGGCGATAATATCGTATCATGACTTACTGTGCATTTACCTCAACATGTAAACCTACTGACTGTGTAGTACCATGGTTTGAAACTGAGGGGTGTGTAGGCAAGATGACGATAGCTGCATCATCATAATAATGCAATGTACCAATGAAACACCGTGTAACTGGCTAATACAGGTAAATGTAATAAAGAAAATTAATACATAGCATAAACCAACAACAACAAAAAACATTCTGTGCTGACAAGGTTTGTTAATTGAAAAGTGTTTTGTTTCTCCATGGAAGTTATACCTTATCAACCAATCAGTAGACTGGAATATGTCCAGCCCCACTCTTTCGGCACCGTACGACTGTTGCAGGTATCCCAAAGAGGGGCTGCCAAAAGTGATACGATACTCATCAGTAATATGAACCTCCGCAATTTAAGGCGATATCACCGTCCCACATTGCATACTGTACAGAACTGTACACCTTGTTGTAAATTGGACTTTATTGGTTGGGTGGGATCTACGAGACTCGGGTCTGGCATTGAGCTAGGGAGTCAATTAAAGAAGCTCCAGCTTAACAGGTCTCTGATGTGGAGCCATAACAGTGTTATCTCAGCTCTTGCTTGAGGTGGCCAGATCTCGTTTGCGACATGAGCCAAGTAAATAAATAGCCAAATGAGGGCACACAAAGGTGCCAGCTATTTCCCCGGGCACCTATTATGCCAGGGGCAGTGGGAAAATTATGCCCACAACAAATTGCTAATGATCAGCCAGTGATGTCTTGTTAAGCGACATTGTTTTCCCTCGCATCCCTTTGTGTCTGTGCCCTGTTCTCCATTTAACAAGACCTACAAAAAAAAAAAAACACACAGCAGAGCAGATCTGCAATGTTTTCCCTTTCTTCTGTCTCCCTCTTCTCTTTTACATCCATCCATTTCTCCATCCTCCTCTTCTTCCCTCCTTTGCAGTTAATTTGTTTCTGCGCCTCTGTTTTTCCATCCCCTCATATGCACTGCCACTCAGAGGGGCTGATTTGGCACATGAGAACATGCTAGAGAGGGCCTGCTCTGCAGGGGAGGGCCTTTTGATGCAGACCCCCCCAGGGAATCATGTACTGAACCAGCAGTACGTATCACAGATGTGACGGCTTTCATCTAACAGTTAACTTTTCCTAATTAGAGTCCCAAGCCTTAATCACACACGAGGCTATGTGATATTTCTGAGTTGGTTAAAGCGCTTCTGTGGGCAGAGCCCATCACAGATCTAAGCAGTGGTGATTGGGAGGGTGGGTGTTTATTTTTTTGGAAGGAAAAGGAATGTTACTTGTGCTCTGAGTGGGCTGTGGGCTCACCTGGGCATGGAGGCTCTGAATTCTAAATGGCGAGGGCTCATCTTATTTGCGAAGAAGCTGCCCCTGAATGTAGATGTGCAATTATAAAGCAGGAAAAGGAAAAATGGTTACAAGGGAAAAAACATCTCATAATGAATAAGTCAACTCCAAGCACAAGCAATGGAAATTAGTCCTGGTGTAATAAATTAGCCTGTGCATATATTACATGAGATGAACACCCTTGGGGCCTCATATTTGCCGTTTTGGCTGTTCACTGCAGGGTATTTGAATAAATCAAGAAGTCATTTTCTACAGGACCAAGAATAGACAATTCACCTCAAAACCTTTAGTTCTTAAAAATAAAGCCCACTGTCATTTGGGTGTGGTCTCTTTGTCTCATAAAGCCAAACGGGCTATTACATGCATCATCCACAACTCTTTCACAGCCTCTGTGGTTTTGCAATCATAGGATATTTTGTATTCTATTTACACTGATTAGAGTTAGCCATTTCTCCCTAGCTATTTTCTCCAAGGCTGCGAAACAAATGTGAAATTAGAACTATTGCGCGATGAGCTAGGAAGAAATTTGCATCCAAATAATACAGTGCGCTGTTAACAAACCAAAATCAGATAGCAGCTGAAAAAAGCTGGCAAATTGCAAATTAAAAAGAATGGCGTAAATAGTATTTTGTCAGTAGATTTCTTCAGTTAAAATTTTTGGGGTAGGGGTGGTGCCAGAGCATCACATTGCTGCTTGTGAGGAGCCTTATCCAGAGTGATCATTCATACTTGTCCTTCTGCTGGATTTAAAGCAGGAGTGCCAGGGTCGGTTAAAGACAGATACTTAAATGGCTAGTGAACTCTCACCTTCATATGCATCACTTAGCTCCGAAATGAAAGCCAAGTACAGACAATGGAAAGCCGTAATGGGGCTTTCTTCCAGCAAAGTGTGGCCATTACATTCTAATTTCCTCTAGAGCCTCCTCAGGAATTTAAAGGCTTCGAGGATCCACTGGGTTTTGTGCAGGAGACCCAACAATGCCAGCACACAAGGTGTTTATATTGTACAATGGTGTCATAAACTGAGAGCCATATAAAATTGTACCGTCAATACGGTTGATTTTGTATTTATATAAGAGGCTATACAGTAAATGGCACTGGATCCTATTTGGTGGTGTTATACAGCAACCTAGTCAAAACTCACGAGTTCTTTGAGTTTTTCAAAATTCCGCACAAAGATGACAATGTCCACCAATGGCATGTCATCTGTCTAAAATTCTTCTTTATATATGAGGGCCAGTCAAAAGGTAATTTAACCTACTAATAACTGTTTTTTTCCCCCTGTAATTTGCACAGTTTGTTTGAAGTTTTTTTTTTTTTTTTTTTCCAAGTTTTCTTTAGGCCTGTCTTCTTCATGTCAGCTATTTTGGAAATTAGGTAATTGTTGGATGTCCATCAGAAGCAGACAACTGTGATTAAATGTCTTTCTTTGGAAAGGGAACCACTACTAAACATTGTGAAAAGGTTGTAAAATGTGCACTGGGAAAAATGTGGGTGTCCAGGATCAAAGGTGAAGAATAAGAGTCTGCTTTGAGTGACCTACGTGACAAGGAAAGGAGCTTGTGAAGGCATCAGTTCCTTTGGCTGGCGAACCATAACCCATCCTCCAGACTCACCCAAACTGGCACCATCAGATTATCACCTTTTTGGAGTTAGGGGTCACTACTTCGCTGATGACAACCAAGTTAAGCAAGCTGTACTGGTTAAAAGCACAGCATACTGAATTTTACGAGGCTGGCATACATATGCTCTTGTTCTTCGATGGACAGTCGGTGTTGACAAAAAGGGAGATTGTCATATCAGCCTCTCCCGACAAAAGGAAAGGTGTAGACGTTGACGTTAGGGCGGCAAGAGGGACTGCAACATGGCTGTAATTCCTAAATAAACATCTGTAAAAATTGGCAAAACCAAGGAACCCTTACAGCTGCTTTCAAGGAAGGTTTAGGCCAATCAGTGACTGAAGGTTCTATCTGAAGCTGCCCCTCAGCAATGACATAACCCAGAAAGGCTGTCTTAGAAATATGGAACTCACATTTTTTACGCCTTCACAAGCAGCTTGTTCTTAAGAAGTCTCTAGATCACCTGCCGTACATGTATTTCGTGTTCTGGGCTCCAAACTGGCACCATCAGATTATCACCTTTTTGGAGTTAGGGGTCACTACTTCACTGATGACAACCAAGTTAAGCAAGCTGTACTGGTTAAAAGCACAGAATACTGAATTTTACGAGGATGGCATACATATGCTCTTGTTCTTCGATGGACAGTCGGTCTTGACAAAAAGGGAGATTATATTGAAAAGTAGCGATGAAATCCCTTCTTGTTGGGCTTTATTTCTATCCGTATGTTTCCTTCCTATTGCAATAAATAAAGCTAGAGGAAAACTGGGCTCGTAACTTTTGGATTGCCCCATGTATATTACGCTCTATTATACAGTACCAGATCATTTTACACTTCAGACTATTTGAGTGATGCACATGTCATGGAAACAATGAGTCCAGCCCTGGAACAATGAGTCCCTGGAATTTATCATCACGGAATACAGACGGAGTAGTCCTCCGCGACATTGCGGTTCTTGCTTCAAGGTCCCGAGTCGTTACTCTTGATTTTTTTTTAATACTATTTGTGCAAAATCTTTGTGTTATCCATTGCTCTTGCTCTCTATCAATATATTATGTGTTTAGGCCTGCCACGATAGCTATTTTTTTTTAGTAATATATATTCCCAAAAACTTCCAAGATAAACGATAGTATCATTGATGTTTTTTTATGCCACGGATATAATGACTTTGGAGCATAAATTGTACACATCTGCCCTGGTAATCTAACATACTGTATGAGCACAACTTTGTAATTTTCTCTCATTTAATAAATAAAAGTAGCGTTGCATTTCACAATAAGAGCAAGGTAATAAAAAGAGAAAGTTATACATATTCAAATAAAGTGCTGAACTTAAGAAAAATAAAGTTTGAGTTTCCCCTTTTTTGTTTGGCATCTTGACACAACAGTGAAGTCTCAAACAATTTTACATATTTTAATTTAACAAATCTTAACTGAACCGTTTTAGAGGTTCTGTTTATTCAAAACCTTTGTTTTGTTTCCTAATGGCGTTTCACATATTATATGCCCCTTTAATAAGAGCTCCCAGTCGGAACTTCCCACTGAGAAGTACAAACAAAAATGACTTTGCCTGTTCCATTTTAAGCCCCATTTGTTGCAAATTTTCTCTTCCTTTGTCTGTAATTTTCTGATCTTACATGCTCTCTCTCTCTCTCTCTCTCTCTCTCTCTCTCTCTCTCTCCTTGTCTGTGTCTGGTCTGTGCGCAGTCAGTGATTTCAATAATTACCGCCTGCGATGCAGATTTGATTGGCTGAAAGGGTGGCGGAACTCGCATGTGATTGTTCGGTACAATTCATCACTACCGTAGAGCCTGAAATATGTTGCTAAAATATGTTGTTAAAATAGAAGCCCCCCGCATGTCTTGAATCATAACCTCTCTTTTTTAGATATGGTGTGGGTCTTTTTGGGACTCCTTCTGGGTTCGGACGCAGACCGCAAGTTCGTAACCTCTGTTTTAAACGATGTCGGAACAATCGAACGAGGCAGAGTGAGGTGTCTAGCTCCGTAGCACACTAGCTAGATAGCTTGTAGGCTAGCGAATGTAATAAATGGTTAAATTTCCCTAAAATGTCCCAGTTGTTTGCATCTATGGCGCCAAAGCCGTTCCGCCAGCAGCTCCATGTGTTGTGAGCGGCGCACCAGTTGTTACCGCATCAATGAAAATGTATTGAGTCTGAGAAAAAAGTTAATTTTTTTTAAATTTTATTTTATTTTTTTTATGAAATGATAACCCGCCTTACCCTTCTTCTGACTGGCTCGCACCAAGACAGGACTTGTACTTTTAGTGGATAAAGATTCGCTGAAGCACTTAAGCAACACACGCACACACACACACACACACACACACACACACACACACAAACAAGGCTCAAAATAGTTTTTTTTTTTCTTCTTTGAGGAGCAGTTTTGCTTATTATTTCTTCATTTGAGGAGCAACTTTCAAATTTTGAGGAGGAATTTTTTGCATCTTAATCGCACAAGGATGTTTATGAAACACAAATATGACAATATAATGGGGGAGTTGAATGAAGGGCTGCAGCTCACGAATATTTTAATACTCGAGTATCCTTCTGAAAGTTCTCAACAACAGACAATTGATTATTTGGATAAACTATATTTTTGCTTGGTTGAAGAGACATTTTGAACACAAAAGAGATAACAAAATAATAATAATGTATAACTTAAGTAACTTAATAACGTATAACCATTTGGTATAACCAACAGTTGTTTTTTCTTGAATTCACATTGTTCAGAAAAGATAAGGCATATTTTTGTAAATTATTAAAAGCCTTTGTGCATCTTCACTTAAGCAGCTAGCATTTTGTGACATATTAATACATTAGGTTCATGGCTGTGCATTTATAAGCCATAATAAGGAATAAGACAAATATTCGTTGTTCTACTGCAAGTTTTGGAAGTGTTCAGTTTGTTCAAACTAAAAGGACGAAACCTCGAAAGAGAAAAACATTTCCTTCATCCCCCTTCCCCAAAACTCTCCTCTGTTTGGGTATTTTACTCTTATTCCTCTCTGGCCACATTTGCTATGTTTTTCACCTACTTGAGTCCAAGTTTGGCCATTTACAGAGCATCAGATTGGCCATATGTCACACAGTGACTACACTGAGCAAAAAGCATACTGTATGTACCGTTGAGGATGTGTTGTCACAGTTATAAAAAAAAAAAAAAAAAAAAAAAAAAAAAAAAAAAGAAAAACACATTTAACAGTACTCACAATTAAAAGACACTCCGCAGGCCGCAATGCCAACGTGACGTTAGAAAGGTCGACCAACTTTAAGCTCACCGATTTGTTAATTTCAGCCTCGTCTCTCGGTTCCCGCAACGTGGCGTCACACTCTGCGGAGAGAAAGGTCCTTGTTACAACTAACGGGTGCTCGGCTTGCCACACTTTGGCCATTTGTCCTTTTTCTCTCTCTCCTCTCAATTTGTCGTCACATTTTGGAACCACTGTCTTCCCGCTAATCAACCGAACAGTTTCACTTCCACGTCCACACATGTAAGCGTGTTGTGTCCTACAGTATACGCCACTGCCTGCTCCCGTAAAACTGCTTCCGCAAAACTGAGTGTTGCTTTTCAATGTGTTTTTTGATGCACAAAATGCAAATTTTGACCCGCAAACTGCAATGCGAGACTGCTGAATTCGAGCCTTGCACCCATATGTATATAAATACGTAAATTTTAACACCAATTCACATAACTCAACTGCAGGATCGGTACTCGCTACAGTATATAATCGTAGTTTATTACCGTTATTTTAATCGCAAATACTGATGATTTGCCTCAGACAATGGCAACCCACGTCACGCCACCACTACTGACAACTGCTTCTTGAACAAAATCAATTCCAGATTGATTTTCCAGAATTTTCCGGTTTTCCAGAAATGATTGTATAGCCCCTTAACAAATTAAATCAGGGCTGATACAGACAAGAGACTTTTGTGTTTAATGAAAAAACAAAAAACACATTGCTTGGGTGAGTCGCAGTGCTCCTTAATATTCATTAACATTGTCAACCAAACCACACTGTTGATGAATAGTATTTTTTTTGTTTTTTGGAGGGGGGTTTACCAGGAGGCAGTGATTTAATTATGCAATTAGTGCCGTGGATGATTAAATGGCTTAATTAATAGCTGCAAAATGAGAATTTGGCTGGGGATAACAATATTTAACTAGCTCACTAGTTTGTGAGGATCTCTAAATAATTGATCTCCAGCTCTTTTGTTCAGTGTAATGCACTGGTATGATGAGCGTGATGATGGCAAGACAGCTATTGAAAGACTTCAATGCCCATCAACAGTTGCATTAATTTGGCTCTTACGAAATGTGATTGACTCACTTTTCAGCACAGCGTTCCAATATAATGGCTAATATTTCTTGTCATAATTTAACTATCTAATGACTCCACACTCTATGAATCAATAAATAAAAGTTGCTAAATTTCCTCATGTGTAGAGAGGCGTTGATTCAAGGGGAAGCCTTGATATGTACCAAGAATAATAAACTATTTACCTTTAGTCATGGCCAAAACATGGGCATCCCAGGGGTGCCATTGTTTTTAGCCACGACTGTATAAAAAGACACATACACTTTTTTTTTTCCTGACTGTCTGACACATGAAATCAGACTACATTTTTCTTGCTTTAGGTCAATTAGGATTACCAAAATGATTTCTATTTGAGCGGCACGGTGCCTGACTGGTTAGAGCGTCTGCCTCACAGTTCTAAGGACTGGGGTCAAATCCCGGCCCCGCCTGTGTGGAGTTTGTATGTTCTCCCCGTGCCTGCATGGGTTTTCTCCGGGCACTCCGGTTTCCTCCCACATCCCAAAAACATGCATGGTAGGTTAATTGAAGACTCTAAATTTCCCTTAGGTGTGAATGTGTGTGCGAATGGTTGTTTGTTTATGTGTGCCCTGCGATTGGTTGGCAACCAGTTCAGGGTGTACCCCGCCTCTCGCCCGAAGATAGCTGGGATAGGCTCCAGCACGCCCGCGACCCTTGTGAGGATAAGCGGTTCAGAAAATGGACGGATTGATGGATTTCTATTTGCTAAATCAACCAAACCAATATGATAAACCAGCATAATAATATATTGTTAATGATATAATGGTCATGTGGAAATTCACTGCATCCTAGTCTTCTTCTTTTGGTGTTTTAATTTCACTTCTGTACTCGAGCGTCTTCGCTTTCGACTTTGTCGGTGGCCTGTTGCTTTAAATATTGCTGCTGTAAAGGATTATGGGTACATCCTTTTTTAAAGGTTGGTCAGGAGTAACCCATGCTAAAGGAGGGTTTCAAGGTTGCATCCAGAAAAATGTTTATAATTCGAACAACCTTTCCTCCAAGTACTTCCTGGTCATCTCTCTTGGATAGGAAAGGAAAGTTCCTAAACAAAAAACAGAATCTGAAAAGGCCCTCGCTTTGGTTCATTTGAAAGATTGTTTACTTTGCTTGCTCGGTGCAAGCAAAGAGTTCAGATGGGCTCTCAGGTAACTCTTTAATGTGTGAACGATAGCTTCTATGATCTGCGGTACTTGCTGTGACTACGCTTCCGAGGGGAAAACGCAAGGTGCCTATTTGGAGAGTGTCGTTTTTATGTTCAAGTGAATGATGCACCAAATGATCATTAACACTAACATTCACATCTATGTACAATTTAGAGTCTCCAATTAAAAACATGCACGCTTTTTCACGTGGGAGGAAGCTGGAGTACTTAGAGAAAACCCACGCAAGCATGGACAGAGGAAATTGGAAATACCGTATGTGTAAATATTTAAAAACAGTACCAGTTTTTCTCACTGCTTGTCTCGGACAAATTATTTCACGGTTTCTTTATGCCTGCTTTGGAGTAATTACATTTCTGTGGTTCATAGTTTCCTCCAGTGGTTTAAGACTGGCTCTCCATGCAGTATTTTTCTAAGGTTGTGGCTTTCATTGTATTTACTGGATTAGTTCGGCTTTGAGCTCTCTCACACAACACAGCACACTTGTCTATTTGGTTAGCAGCCTGGAGAGGAAACATAAGCAAAACATGTACAGGTTGTTTCTTTGCTCTCGCAAAAGAGATAAACGGAGATGCTGGTTTGTGAGCTAACATCAATGTTGAGTGACATGGGCCTTTGTCAATCACAAACAGTTCGAGCCGAGGCACTGTCAATGGAGCTTGTCATCTCCTGAGTTGAGTAGTGCTTGTTGTGAGTGCATATTGTTTTCAGCACTTGTTTGCAGCATTTGACACCAGCGCGTGCGGCTGAAAGAAGCTGCTCACTGGCACAGAGACGCATGCCGTTGTGTTTGGAGAACCTGTCAACTCGGATGTAATGTGGCTCCATGTAACTGCCATCAATGTAACATATCTATATCATATTCATCTAGATTTCCTACCAAATTGAGTTCCCCCCCTGCGGCTTTATGGAGTGGCACTTTATTAGTCAAGCTTGATACAGTCTACAGTATAAAGGATATGGTGGAGGTCAGCAGTGTCTTTTCAATAGGTTAACCCCTTTCAAAAGAGTAGTAAAAGCATTCTGCTGCTAGAACTGCCACCACCACTGGGTAAATTGTTTTCCATGGATCCATTTGGTAAATTGAATTGTCTATTCATTTATAGCATTTATATCTGAAACTATATGGCATTGTGTTGAGCCAATCAACTATCACTACAGTTCGCAGTTGTCAGTTCTGTTTTGCTGAGAGTTATTACGATACAATTACACTTTTTTAATCACACGTACTCAGCAGTCACAAACGGACAAATTATCATGTGCGGTATTCCAGAATTGTTCATAGAGAATTACCCTTATTGAGTACATAATTATTTGCTTATCAGTTTAGCATGGTTACATCATCTTTCTATTTAATGTGCGTCATTACTCATCAGTCACTCTTCTGAAACTGTAAACCTAAACTTTTAATTACATCACATCAATGGTACGAAAAGTGGATGCATTACCTTCACCGCGGGACACAACATGGTACACTTTCCACCATGGCTGTTTCCAGCTATGATGTCTCTGAGGTCCAGAACCTGGTCATACTTTACCATCTCGGAATGGTGCTTGCATTACGCTTGTATGGAAATGGACAGAATGACAGGTTAGAAATGACGAGGCATTATTTTCACTGGCCACAGTATTTAGCACACATCAAAATAATACAACAGCTGCATCAGAAGTTATGGCTCAAACGATGAACTCATTTCTACCATCTTTTCCCACAAAACTGCAGCGGCGGATGCCCTCGCCTTTATCCTCTCATAGCCCCTGTTTTGAGCGTCCTTTCAATTCACTTTGTGAATTAGGGGAGCCAATCCTGATGAACATTATCTTTCATTCTTTTTTTCGTTCTTTTACAGTTTACATTCCAACCCCAACCCTAACCCTAACATTTACATTTAGAATGTAAATGTTCTTTTACATTCTAACCCTAACCCTATAGCCACACTGAAGAGGAATGCAACTCAAGATGTCAAAACTTTGTTATATATTAAATGTGCATATCATCTTTATCAGCTACTGTTTACTTAAATCTACTATGTATTTACTCTTTTTTTTTTTTTTTTTTTTAAACATTACATCTCTGTTTGTATACTCACTTGGGGGCCATTCTTTGTTTTTTTTTTAAACTCTTGCGAGTGTGCGAATTCACGAGGATGTGATGTGTTGGCCAATTCCTGCCGACTTTATTTACTAAGAAAATCACAGAGTTAGTAACTATTCAGCAACAACGAACAATATACTCAATTTCAAAGGTACATAATAAACCATGATCATAAATCTCAGGACTGTGATGTACTTAACGTGTTGTCAGCTGAACTGCATGCATTTTTGCGGATCTCTTTCACATGAAGAAGTTGATGTACAACGCTTTTACTCTTCGCTACGCTTCCTCTGATGACCGCTACATGTTTTTTTTTTTTACCTCAGCCATGGTGTACACATGATTGAATGAGCAAATCCATCACACTCTGCAATGTCAGCCAACACAGTTCAGTGGTGCTCCATATTAGCAGGCAACTCGCTACTGTCGCTTCTACGTCACTTCGAGTCTGCAGCTGATAAGGATTTTGTCCAACATGGCCCCCCCTCCCGTTAATTAATTATTCTTCTTAATTCTTATTCCATTAATGCAATATTAATTGGAGTACTGTGTTTTTACTTGTGCTAGCACAAGGGTTATAATAGTTTTTGATTTTCCATTACAGTTAGTTTTTATTTTGTTTTGTCTTCTCTTTTTCAAATTCAGTTGGTTTTAATTAGTATTGCGAGCATGTTTGTTAGTTTTTATATTTTTAGTTTCAGCATTAGATTTAGTTTTTTTTATTCGGGGTATTTGTCAAGTGTGAGATAAAAAAAAAAAAAAAAAAAGATTCCAATAAAGTGTCATGTAGTAAAGATGCAACAAAACAAATAGCAATAAAAACAAGTTATTACCTAACAGATAAACAACCATTCACAAATCAAATTCAGGTATTGTATAACAGTCCACCGAATTTGAAGTGCAATAAGTGCAGTGCATAATACTGCTTCTAAGGTTAAATGCATTATAACGTACAGTAACACCATCCATGAGACACATGCTGGAGTATGGCCTTTTGTATGTGTTAATATGTTTCATTCATTCATCTTGCATTCCGCTTATCCTCACTAGGGTCGCGTGCGTGCTGGAGCCTATCCCAGCAATCTTCGGGCGAGAGGCGGGGTACACTCTGAACTGGTCGCCAGCCAATCGCAGGGCACATATAAACAAACAACCATTCACACTCACTTTCACACCTACGGCCAATTTACAGTATTCAATTAACCTACCATGCATGTCTTTGGGATGTGGGAGGAAACCAGAGTGCCCGGAGAAAACCCACGCAGGCAAGGGGAGAACATGCAAACTCCACACAGGCGGGGCCGGGATTTGAACCCCGGTGTGAGGCAGATGTGGCTCATATAATGTATTCTTGCTTTCAATATTTGAGGGTTTCGTTCTCGTTTAACAGGGTCATCTATCTCTATTATCATCATGTCCAAAGCGCTCAAAAGCTAAACATAAAAGAAAATATCCCCCTCAGTGGGATGCAGAGGAGTTATATACCACTGCAAACTACAACCACAAAATTGCAGCAACTGTGTATAACATTTTAATAAGTTAACTAGTTCACAGTGTCAATCAGACTTTCGCTGGTGGTATAGTGGTACATGTTGCTGTCTTTCGCACAGATGCCATGGGTTTGATTCGCGGTCAGTGCACCAATTGCCAACCACTGCTGGGCCCAAGCCCGCATAAAAAAAAAAAATGTGTGGGTTGTGTCAGGAAGGGCATTCGGCTTCAATACTTTGCCAAACAAATCATGCGAGTGACTCGCTGTAGCGACCCCTGACAGGTAAAAGTCAAAAGTCACTGCTAATCAGGCATTAAGGATTACGATCAAAAATTCTGTTTACTAAGCAGATGCCCGGTTAAACATAAAATGATATAGTACTGCCTGGTGATTTCCTGCTTATTAATTTCAGCAAACACACTCCCATTCCTTTTTAATTCTGTATCTGTCAGGCTTCTTCAACATATATGTCTATGATCTTCAAAGGTGAGTGGGAATAGATTGCATTCGAATTTGAGGTACCGCTGTATTTTGGAAGCCCAAATACAGTGTACACACAGATGGATTAAAACCTGACATTAATGTGCTCATCAAGTGTATGTGCATGTGGAACCAGAGCCACGTAGACCTCCCATCCTCGAAGATGCACGTACCAAAAATAATTAAATAAATATAAATAAATAAAATAGTATTGCAGTGTATCACGGCAAAGTGCAAACTGCAACCACAATATCAATTAATATCTTTCTGATGTTGACAGGCCAAACTGACTATTATTACAACAAATAAATTGTAAGTTGTCTATGTTATTTCAATTGATTTAGGACAATTTTGAATTAAAAAAAAAGACTAATTTCTCTTGTTCAGGTCATGTTTTTATGCCAAGTTGTTAACAGTTCATTAATCAATGGTTACAAACTTTGCTTACTGTACATGTAAACAAAAACATGTGGCTATAGTTCAAAAGGTTGACCTGAGTGAGGAAAAACAATGTGATATTTGGATTCAGCACATCAAAATTGTCCTAAATCAGCTGAAAAATGTTTGTTGTTGACCAGTGTTATCTTTGTAACGTTACAATTTTTTGACACAGCTTGTTTATTCAATCTTATTAGACTGTGCCAGTGTAGCTAATGTTGTGGCCGGTGAGGGCACATTTGCAACATCAGGGAGCCTGGATTGCTGTCAGTGTCAGAGCTGCCTGTCTGTCAGTCTGCCATGCTATGATTGAGATGTCAACCTAATCCATGTTTACACTGTCCTGTGCATGCCGGGCCAAGCCGTTAACCACACAGAATTAGGCCATGTTTGACATCTCCTACAACACACCACTTGAACCCATCATCGGCTTCAAGCTCAAAGAGCAGTAGCAGCATGCAAAAAAAAAAAAAAAAAAACAGTTGCTTCATTGTCAAGAGCCCAGGAAGCAAAAATAAAGAAGGCGAAAATAATGTGGGAGGTTGTGTACGAGTGTTTGTTTGGGGTTAGGGAGGTGTACGATGGATTGCTATGGGTAAGTGCTAGTTCTTGAATATCCACTCTGCCTCTGTCTATGTTACTTCTCTCTCTCTTGTCAGTCCTCATTCCATCTTTCTTCCTCATTCTCTCTATCTACCTCTGCTTCCCTCTCTCGTACTTACTTGGAGAAGCTGCCAGTGTTTGCTTCTCCTTATCTGTGTTTCTAATCCGCCACAGGTGAAAGAGTCCACTAAATAGGTGCTGACAAAAAAAGTGGGGAAAGGGACAGCAAGAACCATTAGAGCACAGTTTATCAGTAGCTCAATCTGTTATCACTCCTGTCCCTCGGTCCCTCCCGCCAGCCACTAGCTCTTTCCCTTGTCAGAGACCGACTGATTATAACGCCCACACACATATTTCTACACACTACACACATTTCCGTAAATTTGTTCACTACCAAGTCAAATGTACATAGGAAACCAGTAACAACCTGCTACATTTATTTTCCAGTTTCCAACCAACTATCTTATGATATGAAATTACCAATACCTGACTGTCGAACTTTTACTATACTACTGATGACTGCTGCACCCCCCTCCTCCCAAAAATAGCATCTTCTTTCTTTCTACATAATCTAATGCCATCCTATACAAACCCTGGAATTAAATATTAAGCTTTATTTCATTTTAACCATCAGAGAGGTCACGTTATGTTTTTGTGGATAACCAAATTAATATTGTTATATCACTCACAATTAGGGGACGCACAATAATTTGTCTTTCAGTCAAGAATAATGTGATGAAAATCGAGTCAAAGTCAAGTAGTCGCCGATGACGTCACTGATTATTTTTTCAATACAGTACTATATTCTAAAGAAATCACAGGTGGATGCAATGCTTTGCAATAATCCATAACTGACAATGGAAAGCTCAAACACCAATTTTACGCAGAACATATATGTTAGAACAAAAGAGCATCAAAATGGGCTAGGTGAAGCCTCGCTTACTGTGGCGTGATGTTATTTCAAGCCAGAGAAAAAAAAATCTCAATCCGCTCGCTCGGTGTACTTGTAGTTCGGACAACTGAGTAATGTTTGTGCAACTTGGCCAATTGGGAAAACCTGTTCTTGTTCTGGACCCACCATAGCAGCGAGTTCTGCATGGTGGAAAATTGCAGTGTTTGCAAATAATCATGTTCCTCTTTATGTGTGGTGGAAAAATTCTCAGCTCTCCCTCCACTTTGATGGTACGTGCTAAAATAATAAAAATAGTTAAAAACTTTGCTGGAGCCTGGATTTGTTCCCCTTCCCTGGTTTTTCCTCACTTACCAAAGCTACGCAGTCATAAATAGAAGAGCGTTTAAATCAATGAAGGTGACAGACTCATTTCAGTCAGCACACTCATCCGTTGCTGAAAGCAGCTATGACTCCTCCTCAAACAGGGCAAAAACACGTCATTAGTGACTAGTTGACGTGAGGTTTCAATGTCATTGCGTAGTAAAGTTGACAAATTGACTAGTCAACAAGTCTGTACAAGCCCTAGTCACACTAATTGAATATAGGCTTTAATCATTGCCACTGTGAACATTATTTTTGTAGGGGCATTATGGATTGTCTCCATTCGACTTCATTACGTTCAAGAGATGTGCCAAATGAAGTGTCGAGTGATTGTACATTTTAAAACTAAAATGCTCACCAAATGAACTTTTGTTTTCAAAAGTCCCATTTTCTTGATCAATAAATGTACTCTCAATTAACATCAAGTATATGAGCATAAATCTGAAGAAGCTTTAAACTAAGAAACGGTTGCACTCGTCAAAAATATGCCTGCGTGGCTTTGCTGGCACCAGTGCCACTGGGAGTGTGATGAGGAGTGGGGGAGTTTGAGTTTACCAAAAGGATAAACGTCAGCGGATCAGCTAAATTAGATCCTGTCTGTATTAAGACATCTACTGAAGTGTGAATGGTGGATGTGCTGTGTACTGTAGCTGTGAAGCCCTGTTCTCAGCTAGACTGTAGTCCAAGCTAAAATGGTGCTCAGAATTGAAGAGGGAGAATAAGCGGTTTTCTATAGTTTCTTCTAGTGCAGAACAAACCAGTGGAAAGGGATGGTCCTTGTCTTTTATGCCACACTCTATAGCTTTTTGTCAACAGCCCAAGCATCTACACTGCATTGATCACTGAAATATGACTATAGTGCCATTCAGTTCAGTATTGCAGGCAATTTATTTATTTCTTCTTAACTTTAACTGGTGTGGGTGATTTGCCATTCATTTAGTAGCCTGACATGAAGCAAAAGCAATTTATATCGCGCATTTCATACACAAGGTAACTCAATGTACTAGAAAAAATTATTTCCATTGAACAACTTTATTACAATAGGAAGAACACAAAACATGCTATTTTAAATACAATTGATCACGAGGGAAACAGCGTGTTGAATAATGTTATCTGCTTTTTTTTTTTTAACTAACTGAAGGGTTCTTAATATGTCTCTTACTAGCATATTTTCCGAAAACAGTGAAACCTGTATGTTTAATAATTTAGAATTCAAGCAAATTGTCAAAGAAAATACATACAATGAAATACATAAATTTAATGGAGCCTTAAACGTATCTAGCTCTAAGTGGCAATGTAGTGTACAAGAGCTCCTTGACCACTATAGCTGCAGGCATCCCAGAACCATCTTTTTGCTATTTGAGTTACACAGTGCACTGATCCAATTGTAGTGTTTTGACAATGCTTTTCAAGTGTTCTGGTCATACCACTACAGGCCTCACAAGTCTCACTATTCACATGCAACATGCCAGTTTAAAAAACGTATGGTTTGGCTATCAATTTTATCAGAGAAAAAAAAGAGAAAACTGACATTTTGATATAGCTACTGTCGGCCATATGTCTCAAAAAATAGGTGCTTTATTTGGATTTTTGATTTCTAAATGGGCATGGTGGCCGACGAGTTAGCACACATGCCTCCCAGTTCTGAGGGTTCGGGTTCAAATTTGCCCTCGCCTGTGTGGAGTTTGCATGTTCTCCCCGTGCCTGTGTGGGTTTTCTCCGTGTACTGCGGTTTCTTCCTACATCCCAAAAACATGCATGGTAGGTTACTTGAAAACTAAATTGCCCGTAGATGTGACTGTGAGTGTGAATGCTTGTCTGTTTATATGTGCCCTGCGATTGGCTGGCGACAAGTTCAGGGTGTACCCCGCCTCTCGCCCAGAGTCAGCTGGGATAGGCTCCAGCACGTCCGCGACCCTTGTGAGGATAAGCGGTATGGCGGAAAATGAATGAATGGATTTCAAAATATTGTCATTCTTGTTTATGGAGGAAGTATAGAGCAGCACAAAGGCAAAAACAAAAGTGGTTAGTAAAGAGTGACATTTCTGCTGTATATGTTCTGTCATTTGGACATAATGGCCGTGACCACCGGGTCCATGTTTACATAGCAGAGGGCTCCCAGCACACAGACTGTGACAAATCATAAAAGCTGAGGCCTCTGTAGCCAGGCTGCATTTCATTAAACTTTAACTTCCCTTATCGGCTGCGACAGAGGACAGAATAATAAAGGCTGACAGGTATCTAAAGATGTATGTTTGGACTGGTGGACAGGAACAGCATGAGAGCCACAACCATCTTTGTCACCAAAGAAGGGACATATGCTGTGGGCTATAAAGACTGAGAGCAGATGTTGTTGTTTTACCGAAGCTGGTAGATGTTGTCAATGGTTCTTTGCACATATGTCCACCATAAATAGTTCCCTTTCACAAATAATGCTTCCTGCTGAACGATGAAAGGTAGATTAAATGATGGGTATGGCTATGCAAAAAAGTGTAGTTTATTTATGTAGTATCTACAAAATAAAGCACTGCCTCAAAGCAAGCGTTAACAATTTCCACTACTACCCAAGAACTTCCAATTCAAACCATCGAGGAAATATTACAAGTAACTCAATTTCATTAGCGCATCCTAGGCTTAGAGAACAAACTGATGATAGAAAGAAGGCAAATGACTTCCATCCGATACACAATTGCAGATGTGTGCCTGGAATTGTTGAAATGTCTGCTGATTTATTAAAAAAGAAAAATGTAAAAATCACACGGCCATAACTATTCAGACCCTTTGCTATGACACTCATATATTTAACTTCTTCTGTTCATCCTTGAGATGGTTCTACACCTTCATTGGGGTCCAGCTGTGTTTGATTATACTGATTGGACTTGATTAGGAAAGCTACACCTGTGTCTACATCAGACCTTACAGCACACAGTGAATGTCAGAGCAAATGAGAATCATGAGGTCAAAAGGAACAGCCTGAAGAGCTCAGAGACAGAATTGTGACAAGGCACAAATCTGGCCAAGGTTACAAAAACATGTCTGCTGCACTTAAGGTTCCTAAGAGCACAGTGGCCTCCATAATACTGAATACTTTCCGTACTCACTGTATATACTGTTTATATTTGTCTGGTCTTTTCTGTCTTGTAAATGTTGAATACGCATGTTTTTGGAATGCAGGAGGAAGCCGGAGCAACCTAGATTCAAAACCAAAACCTCAAAACTGTCAGGCAGATGTGCAAACCACTTGTTCACCATGCTATCTAGCTTCGTAACAAAGTTTTTAAAACCTAAAAAAAACTCAATGTGTGTTATAATGAGTGAAATGGAAAAAAGAGTTAGGCTTATGATGGCAACCTTCACAGTTAGTGGAAGCTTAACCCCTCCCCTCACTCACAAATGCATATTTTGGGTTTCTTGTAAAATGTATTGTATTAAAAAATATATAAAAAATGTTTTGCAAAACACTTAAATTTAAAGCATGCACACAGGGCATGTCAGAGCAGGTCATATTGTGTGGTCATATTTGGCAACAAAATTCCAACCTGCTTCACATTTCCAATGTTTTTCTCTAAATTTTTGTGAAGACACGATTAAAAACTTGACATTGAATTAAACTACTCAGTTAGACTCAAAGCAGAACATGAAGGTTAAATTCATGTATTAAAGATTGCCTGTGATTACCATGTCCTCATAAAATACTCATAATTGTTCTGGGAAATGCTGAAAATAGATTGAAAGGGAGACATTTTAAGATTGTTCTTTGAACTGTAGTGTATGAGTAAAAAATAATAATAATAAAATAAAATTAAAAATAAAATACAAAATGGCTTAGCCTTGGTTGGGTTATCGAGCTGTGTTTCCTCCTGCACCCACACCGAGACCTCTCTGAAATCCACTCTACACAAAAAGAATCCACATAAAAGAAAATTGGATCTCAGGCATAAGTTGGATGGGGTTTATATCTATAGGGACAATGCGGCAAGGCCAACAATGAATCATGTTAAGATATTGCAAGAAACGCAGTTGATTGATTCCATAGAACCTTGCTCATCAAGGCTACCAGGTTTGAAACAAGGATATTTGAAATGTGAGGAAGAAAGTGGTATTTCCGGCAACAAAAAAGCTGCTGAAGCGGCCTTTGTAAATACCTGAAAGGACCTATCTTCAGCTTGCCAGGGTCTCCGGTCGAGCATACGAAAGACTACAGTGTAAATAAAAACCGAGGGTGAGCTCACAACTTTGCATGCGTGAATAAAAATGGCCACAATAATAGTGCAGATGCATATACACAAATAGTTCATTTCTTTGCAACTCTCCATTGGTGCTTTAGCTTTATTCAGTGCAGAATGTCTTTTTCTTTTTCTCCAGCTTAACTTGAAGCACAAAAAAGGCATCATATTTAGTGTTAATATTATTTTTGCCAAACTGATAAGTCTGTGAAACATGATGGATGGCAGGCTGTGCACACATTTAAGTGCATTGTATTTTCCTACATAGTGAAATGCTTGTTGCCCAGGATGTGATCAGTGTTTTTAGTCACATACAGCTCCACACATGCGATCAGGTCAAATGGCCTTCCCTCCGGGTAGTGGTGGTTGTTGTGAAGGGTATCAGCCAGCTGGACCGGGCGGCTCTGATAGCCTCCTCCTGCAGGCAAGTCGGTCTGGAGTGTTGCTGTCGCTCTCTCCCCCCAGCAGCCATGTCCTGCTAGAGTGAGCCCCTTCACCAAAGCTTTGTCTGAGAAGAGAGTAGCCGAAAGGGCCCTCTGACACACTGGACAAGACCCTTCAATATACTAGTGCCACCTCCGCAGCCTCGAAAACCCAGCCTTGACTGCACATACACATGCATTCCGCATCCACTTATCTCTGACACCGCAGGAGTGCCAATGATGCTTTATCTACTGCTTTTTGTGCGATTGTAGAGTTTGTACATAGTGCTAAGCTCAAACACAAACACTGGGAGTTGCAGCAATGAGCTGTGCGCCATCTGCCCCGTTCACCCCCCTTTAGCAGTCTTTGACTTTCTATTTCCAAGTAAAGCGCTGCATTCACTCAGCAGAAAAGGACAGAAAAGAAGCAAAACAGAGTTGTATTTTACCTGTGGAAGTTTTAAATAGTTCTTTATCTGCAATGTGTTTGATTGTGTCATTGGAATAAGAAATGGAGATGCAATCAATAACCAACAGCCTTGAAGATGGCTGCAGACAGATGTTCGATTGAAAAACAGCACATTTTTACCGGCCCACATATTTCTTGTATTTATGTTTTGAAATTTACAATAAAAAAGATTAAGAAAAAGGTTAGGCCTCAACAGCTGAGCTTCTGACAGCTTTATTTTCAATTCAATAAAAATTATGCTTCAGTCAATACGAGCACACAATTGTGTTTTCTATGATATTGTAAGTAATAAACCACCATACATTTCCAGTCCCCACAGATAACTTTAACCATGCGTAACAAAGCCCAATGTGACACACAGTAGCTCAACCAACTCAGACGGAAGAAAGGAAATCAAGGACGTTATGTGCGTCTGTGTGTGTGTGTGAGAGAGAGAGAGGCAAACTAAAGAGGAATGTAGCATAATGTATGGTGTTGTTGTCCTTGTAACTGAAGGCTCAAATGAGGTGGTGACACATTTGAAATTGGCCCCAGCCTGCCCACAAAGATGGACAGGGAGAGAGCGAGATCGTGCGAGAGCCGATCCATACTCTCCAGTCACCTGCTTGGCTTGGAGAATCCTCAGATATTGACCTTCAAATTCAGCCCACATTCACAGTTGATGAAAAGAGATAAGCACTCTAATCTGTCCGTTGCCTTCGCACTCCCATTTATTGACTAACTGACAGACATATTTTTACTCTGGCTGCAAGCTGTCACCACACGCCTGTGTGATACATAAACGTAATAGATGTTTATTTGAAAGAGCCTAATGTGGAAATTGCCGCTAAAGACATGCGAATCAATTTTCAAACGCGAGCATAATTGGATATTGCGGGACACTTATTATTAAAAGTGAAATGTCTGTCAGGGAATTCTGAGTCATTTCTCCATCTTTACAATGTTTGCTTGTGTGACATTATCGTGTTCTGTTTCCCTCTGTCACGTTGACAGATTACTGCCATTGAAAAAGGGCTTTAAAATCAGCGGATAACTGTTTTCGTCTATTATACATGAATGTACATTTGCAGAGAATACGAGGTAGGTCCAAGACTCCTCCCACTGTGTGTCTAGATTTTCACGTGACACTGGTAGGCTGGGTGTTACAAGCACTTGACAATAAGTAGGGGAGTAGGAGGGAGTGCTTCCTGTGAGCCTCTGCAAAAGGACAGTGATGCCTACATGCGGTCTGTGTCACAAACCTGCAGTGATGGCGATCATGTACACACACACACACAGAGCGCACATAGAGATTCTCACAAAACAACACCGTCACATTTAGAGCCTTCCGCCTCATTTTTTAAATTCATATTTACATATATATGAGAACCACCTCAGCTCAGGAATATCTCTATTTAAATTCTGTGCAAATCTCACCTCCGGAAAGCTCGGAAAAGCAGTGGACGGGTAGTGTAGGTTGGGGACAGCATATTTATTTGAGTGACATTGTCTAAATTGAGATTTGACACTCTTCACTACTATAACCTTTATGCAAATGTGAAAACATCTATATATGATGGACAGAATTCAATTAACTGAGATGACAGAAAATAATCTAGTGAACTGAATACATCATGCAGTTGAAAGGTAACATAATCATCCCTGTAGCAAGGGGTTGGGGGCGGTGGGCGAGCGAAAGCAAGAGAAAGAGAAGGAGAGAGTGAGAGAAAGAAGGGGGATGGAAGGAGGCCACAGAGGAATTGGAAGATAGAGCCCATTTCTCTGACGTCTTATCGAATGGCACAAGATCCATTTCTCCAAAGCGGCGCCTTCAGACCACTAAACTCTTGATCTTAAATGAGAGACCCTGAAAGACTGTTGCTAAGCAATTAAGGGGGCTTATTGAGCAGCTGATTCCCACCGCTCAGTATCCATCATTACAATTTTTCCTCACCTCATCGACTGTCATACTGATGAGCAGCAGTTCCTAGTGACCAAGCACAAGAAACGGGGCTCATCCGACAAGCCTACAAATTGCATCAGCACAATTGCTATACCTTAAACAACAACACTCTATGAACAGCTGGAATTTTAAGTTGAATACAAACATTTTGGTTACCTCAATTAATTACATGAGCATTACAATATTAGGAACGGCTCTCAATATGATGTCATACAGTTGTACACTACTGCAAACGACAGCAAATTAGCAACAGTAATGAACATACTGCTATTAACTAATACCTTTCTGTCAGTGTCACTCAAAGATTAATACTATTATCTTTGCAAAGGCAGAATGTTTGTTACAGCTTTTGAACAGTGGAGCCCTGCTATATGCAGGGCATATAAGGACTGAGCCTGACTGAAAATAGGAAATTTCTGTGAATTGACACTGCCCTATAAATGATTAGAATTACCTAAAAACCCCAATTCCAATGAAACTGTGATGTTGTGTAAAATCCATCCATCCATCCATTATCTGAGCCGCTTATCCTCACAAGGGTCGCGGGAGCGGTGGAGCCTATCCCAGCTATCATCGGGCAGGAGGCGGGGTACACCCTGAACTGGTTGCCAGCCAATCGCAGGGCACATATGAACAAACAACCATTCGCACTCACATTCACACTTACGGGCAATTTAGAGTCTTCAATTAACCTACCATGCATGTTTTTGGGATGCGGGAGGAAACCGGAATGCCCGGAGAAAACTCACGCAGGCACGGGGAGAACATGCGAACTCCACACAGACGGGGCCGGGATTTGAACCCCGGTCCTCAGAACTGTGAGGCACACACTCTAACCAGACGTTCACCGTGCCGCCCCGTTGTGTAAAATGTAAATTAAAAACTGAATACAATGATTTGCAAATCATTTTCAAACTATATTCAATTGAATACACTATAAAGACAACATATTAACTATTAAAACTGATGAACCTGATTGATTTTTTTTTCTGAAATATTCGTTCATTTTGAATTTGTTGCCTGCTAAAAAAAACACATTCCACAGGTGCTTAATTGGAAACAGTTAAGTGTAATGACTGGGTATAAAAGGAGCATCCCAGAAAGGCTCAGTTGTTCACAAGCTAGGATGGAAGGGTGGGGCGAGGTTCCTCACTTTGTGAACCACTGCGTGAGGAAATGGTCCAACAGTTCAAGAACAACGTTTCTCAATGTACAGTTGCAAAGAATTTAGGGATTTCATTATTTATGGTCCATAATATTATCAAAAGATTTGGAGAAATCTCTACACGCAAGCGGCATGGCCGAAAACCGACATCGAATGCCTGTGACCTTCGATCCCACAGGGGGCAATGCATTAAAAACCGGGATTATTGTGTAAAGGACATTCCACATGGGCTCAGGAACACTTCGGAAAACCATTGTCAGTTAACACAGTTCGTTGTTACACCTACAAATGCAAGTCAAAACGCTACCATGCAAAGCAAAAGCCATATAGCATATATACGCTGGCTTATCTGAGATGGACTCACGCAAAGTGGAGAAGTGTGCTGTGTCCACATTTCAAATTGTTTTTGGAAATCATGGATGCCGTGTCCTCCAGGCCAAAGATGAAAAGGAATATCTTGATTGTTATTAGCGCAAAGTACAAAAGACAGCATCTGTGATGGTATGGGGCTGTGTTAGTTCCCATGGCATTGGTAACTTGCACATCTGTGAAGGCACCAGTTATGCTGAAAGGTACATACAGGTTTTGGAGTAACATATGCTGCCATCCAAGCAATCATTTTCAGGGATGACCATGCTTATTTCAGCAAGACAAGGCCAAGACACAGTCTGCAATTGTTACAACAGCATGGCTTTGAAGTAAAAGATTGCACGTACTAGACTGGCCTGCCAGCACTCCAGACCTGTGTCCCATTGAAACTGTGTGGCGCATTATGAAAAGCAAAAAAATTAAGTTGTACATCAAGCAAAAATGGGAAACAATCCCACCAGACTCAACAAATAATGTCTTGGGTTCCCAAACGCTGATTGAGTATTGTTAAAAGGAAAAGTGATGTAACACAGTGGTTAAACATGCCCGTCTCTGCTTATTTGGAACATGTTGTAGGCATCAAATTAAAAAAAGAGTGAATATTTGCATGAAAAACAGTTTATCAGTTAAATATTTTGTGTTTGTAGTGCATTCAATTGAATACAGGTTGAAAAGGATGTGCAAATCATTGTATCCTGTTTTTACTTATGTTTAACACAATGTCCCAGCTTCATTGGAATTGAGGTTTGTACATACTATATGTAGTGCAAATATACCGCATATATAATACAATATTTATATCAATATATATGCATAATTTTTTTTCTGACTAATAATCACTTTAGATATTTATTCATGCATTTTCTAAACGACTTATATCCTCATTAGGGTTGCTGAAGCCTCTCCCAGCTTACTTCGGGTGAGAAGTGGAGTATACCCTGGAGCCTGGACTGGTTGCCAGCCAATCGTAGGCATTTTAAATATTAAAATCAGCAAATGTAAATTCAACTACTTTTGATACACAATCTTAAATGTTTGGCAGAAACCTTGCCTAAAAGGTCACAGTGCAAAGAGGCAGGAAAGTGAGCCAAAACAGCAGCAGGCACTCACAAAAGCCACGAGTATTTTGGCCAGATGGGGGCAACCTTATCCAAGTTATGACAGCTTACCACAGTACTAGTCTTTTTAAAGGGAGCATTTGCGCTCCTTATAGTTTCATTTAACGTGAAAACAAACCAAGAAAATCATTATGAGCACATTTGTATACTGTACATGTATTACATGTTTTCTTATGTTATCGTACAAAGTTGAAATGTTTTCTGAAGTAAATTCACATGCTCTAATACAGGTTTTCTGGGTATCTGCTCACGCCTGTGACTTATTCATTTTAATTCATGACACTAGATGTCGCTCCACTGCAACTGGTCCTGAAGAGACAACTTGACAAAAACTTTTAAAAATCTAAATGTTCAATTAAAAATTTAAATAAACAAATTAAAAAATATCTAATTCATCGGTGGTAAAAATCTAATCTCGCACTATGAATCATACTGAAAATTAAATATTATTAAATAGACTTATTGAATAAATCTGTTTATATCTTTTTTTTAAGAAAAAGGAATGACACACAGACACAGACACACTTGGCATTCTCTTTGTCAAATCAAATCTGAGCTAAACTGTATAAGACTGCTCATTTAATCCAATTATTGCGCCTAAAACACTGCACTCCTAATGGATGGTTAAGTGACTCCTCACTAGATCTCTTCCAAATAATATAAGTTCCATTAGCCCCAAAATAGCTGCAGCATATTAATTAAATATAGCCTTCATAGAATCCCACAGCAAGCAATTTAGAGTGTAGCTACACTGGAAGCATGTGTGAGGTTACTAGTGCTTTTAGCGGCTACACCCTCTGCATAGACCGTTAATTAACATATTTAAAATGAAGTACATTTGCTCTGCACTAATCATTGTCTAATTCACTAAGGGCTTCAGCCTTTCAAACACTGGACAGTAATCATCAGACCTGAACATTGCATAATCAGAAATTACGATTAGCTCAAGGAAAAATAATATACACATATATATATATATATATATATATACATACATATACACATACATACATATGTGTATATATATATATGCGCATCAATTAATTTAAAAAAAATTACCAAAAGCCTATTTGATGGTTAATGGATGCCTTTATACCTCATGGAAACAAGGTCAATTTACCATGAAGGCACTTTGAAATAGACGATGTGACTGATATTACAAGAATCTAAAAGGCAGAGCACAGGGACAGATGTTGAAAATACATCGTTTTTTTGGTTCTGTGGAAATATTTTAATGGAATGCAAACTTACCATCAATCCATTTTCTATACTGCCTGTTGTCTTTAGGTTCACAGGTGAGTTGGAGCCTATCCTAGCTAACTTTGAGTAAGACGTGGGGTACACCCAGCTGGATTGGTCACCAGTCAACTGCAGGGCACACCAGACAAGCAGCCATTCACATTCACATCGACACCTACGTATGTACATTTAGAGTTCAAGTCACCGATGACGAATGTTTTTGGAATGTGGGAGGAGGCTGGAGTACCCAGAGAAAACCCACGCAAGTACAGGGAGAACATGCAAACGCCACACAGGAGGACCTGGGTCAAGACTCGAAACCAGAACCTCTCGACTGGGAGGCAGACATGCCGATTAAAAACCCCACAGAGATGACTGTAAATCTTGACCTTGCATACAAACATGTCCCGTCATTTCTTTTAATGCGGTCTACCTCTCATAAGAGGCAAAAGGTAGGCCTGTGCCAGAGGCCCCCAATGCACTATGGATAATGTTCTGACCTCCCCAGGTATAATGAGTGAGGTGCAGATTGGCTGCTGAGAGGAGAATGGCAGTACTCCAACACTGACTCCCTCCTTATACTGGGGCACCCATTTCTGAATGACTCCCGTGTCCTGTGGCGACCTAGTCAGTGTAAATGTGCCATCCAGAAAACATGACTGAACTTGTTCTTTTTCTGATTCATGCAAAGTCACCTTCATATACATTTTGCCCCTTTTCCATTGTACCAGTTCTACCCACAACCAGCCTGGTTCCGCCCTGTGTGGTCGCTTTTCCATTACACATTTTCGAGGCTGGGGGGTGACAACGGCACCGTTCCTCAAAACCTCCCGGGACCTGGTTCTAAAACGTGACGTCACTATCATCTCCCGGGACCTGGTTCTAAAACGTGACGTCACTATCATCTCTCGTTTCTTTAATCATGGCGTCTAAAGGTTGCAGCACACCGAGTGACGCCGCCGAACCTGACTGAACTGTCATGCACTGTGTGGTTTGGCGACTGTTTTCATGAAATCAGATCATCATCACCCGATCAGTCTGCCACTGGTTTTGCGGCGATTCAAACATTTAATCGCTGTCTTAACGTCACAGCTTACAGCCAATCAAAACGCAGACAACCTTTCCCTCACTGGGAAAACATTTCTGGGTTTACCAAGCCATGCCGCCTCAAACGATATAAATAGTATATAAAGCAACAACTATATTGTGTTTTACATCAATATTTAACTATATTCATAATGTATAATGTGCCTGCGGATCAAAAACTGAAGCTTGTGACCGGAATGTACGAAAACGTATGTACACGATGGGTACGTTCATATGAATGGGGCCAGCGAGCCTCCTTTCAAATATCCACACGCTCTCGCCAACACTCTCTCTCTTTAGCAACCTGCTTCTTCCTTAACTATTAATCTTTTTGTGGTTCAAGACGTGATAAAGTACAATACACTGAATACACAGCATCAAACGGATATACAAGCAGGTAATGGAAAAGCAACAGAGGCCAGGACAGGCCAAGCGAGCCCGGGGCAGATCGCGGCCAGGCCGTTCTGAAACTTGTAAAGGAAAAGCGCCTTTTGACTGGACCCACTAAAACAAATTAAATTCCTGGCAAAATAAGGCACCCTTGTTAATTTTGTTCATGTGAAATATTTAATTTGCAAGGGGACAGAATGCACAGCTGGAGAAAAATGTCAAGATAGGAAAGAAAAGAAGACAAAAAACTATTTCCAGAGCCAAATGTCTCTCTCAACTCAATATGAGAATTAACCATGCAAATTAAGCCTGTTGAATCAGAAAATGCAGGCCTCAAGCTTAATGGCACAAAGTCATTGAATATCTAGCATTCTTTTGGAATGTAACTCATTCATTCATCTTCCGTTCCGCTCATCCTCACTAGGGTCGCGGGCGTGCTGGAGCCTATCCCAGCTATCTCCGGGCGAGAGGCAAGGTACACCCTGAACTGGTCGCCAGCCAATCAGCAGGGCACATATAAACAAACAACCATTCGCACTCACATTCATACCTACAGGCTATTTAGAGTCTTCAATTAACCTACCCTGCATGTTTTTGGGATGTGGGAGTAAACCGGAGTACCCGGAGAAAACCCACGGAGGCACAGGGAGAACATGCAAACTCCACACAGGCGGGCCCGGGGGTTGAACACCGGTCCTCAGAACTGTGAGGCAGATGTGCTAACCAGTCACTCACTGTTCCACCTGGAATGTAACTGTTTTATATGATTAATTATTCATGCAAAAGTATTTACTCTATCGTTGGTTTTAACACAGACCATTGAGGATAGAACAGGGGACATAGCTTGATTGAAAGAACACTAATAAACCTAAAACTCATAGGGGATTCAAATGTACTGTAAAAATATCTTTAACATCAGTCACATACACATTAGCGGACGATCACACAGCATTGGCTGTTGTCATGAACAGCGACCGATCCCAGCGGGGACTCTGGTTGATTGCTAACCACGCACACAACAATGGTGTCTGTGAACCCACTGCTTTACAACTGCCCTGGCTTTGATGCAACATTTAATTGGCCAAGATGAACTGTTGTTGTGTCAGCTTGGAACTCAGGACCAGTGTCCAGAAGTCCACACAGTCACTGTGTGCATTTAATTAGGTGCCCTCTGCTTATTGTTAGTGTATGCATGTGCACAAATGCACTGCATCAATATGTACAGTTAATTTAAAATTTTAACCATATCTGTGGATCTGCTTTGCATGTATCTTACCACATTAGGTATGGGTATCAAACAGTTAAAACAATTAAAATACTTCAACTTTATTGCCCATTAGGCATGATTGGGTTGATGGTCGAATTCAGATATGGGAGTGTTTCATTGCAAGATGTGTTATCTTGACACTGTAGTTGAAGATATCCATGACTAGCTTGGACAATGTCAATGGTCGCGGTTGAGTGGAAGAAGGCGTGAAGGGTGCCACAGCAGTTTGTTTTCACAGGCCCTTCACTTCTCAGCATTTGGTGATGGGCCTGGAGCCTGCTGTCACCATGGAGGGGCTGCATGTGAGTGGTGCTTTGTTTAACTTCCACTCAGTGCTGTAAAAAAACAGCAAAGCTTCGTAATGAGCTCGCAAACAGGACTCACAAGGGAGAGAACCACTACCTTGTCGCTAATTACAAAGAGTGATGGCCTGGATGTTAGGAGACGTACAGTGTATAGCAATCCGCCATGGGCGCGTTAGACCAGTGTTGGTAATTTTGTAGATGAGGGCAGCCCGCGGCGGATGCGACCGGGCAGACTGCGCCACTGTGGGTGTTTCTACACCCGACTTCATTCGCCACCAATAAAAATGGCTCCTCTCATTCCCTTGAAATGTGGCGCAACTGACCGTCTTGAGGGAGACATCTCTATGCGGAAGAGGACGATGCGTAATCGTTGCAATCCGTGCATGAGTAGAGCATTGTTACTGCTCTTGGCTGGTGTTGCAACAGACAGTGTGACCGGGTACTCTCACTAAATACACAATGAGGTGGTGATAACCGCTGATGACTTAAATACTGTATGTCCGCAAACCTCCATATCTGTCTGCCTGTGCCCTGATAAAATTCACCAAAATCTCATGAGACCATGTGTCTACCTTGCGGCAAAACGTAGATGTGTTCTGAGCAGGCGTAAGTTAAGACAGACTTTCTACCACCAAATTGTTACTCCAACTTGCGCATCTCCAAGGACACACCCACCTCACACCTGGAATGCCCAGCTTGGTGCAAATCGGTCTGCCAAGTTGGCAAACACGTGCAGGGAGCCTTGTGCTTGCAGGAAAATCATTCAGAAGCATCTTTATTTGCCAAGTATGTCCAAAAAACACACAAGGAATTTGTCTCCGGTAGTTGGCGCTGCTCTAGTACGACAACAGACAATAATTGACAGGGAACACTTTTGAGACATAAAGACATTGACAAAAACAGTCACTGACCAATAAAGGGTTGCTCATTCATTCAATCAGTCATTGGCGCCCCGCCGCAGATGCGCGGTCTATAAAAATAGAGCCCTCTGTCTTGATTTACTGTAATTTACTTACGGCAGAAATGAACTCTTACTTCTTACAATGTGGGTCTGCTTACTTCACGAGTTCCATTATAAAGACTATTCTTTTTCACTTAACACCCCTTGTTGAGGTTAGTACTTCTTTACAATAAGTTTTACAAAAAAAGCCTCAAAAAGCCAAAGAAAAAGAACAGACAAGAGCAGAGTTAATCTTTTGATGCTCACTGAACAGAGGTCTTGTGTGGCGTCACAGCTGGGGGTTCAAACTCTGGAGTTTTTGGGGATTTTAAATTGAAATAGAAAAAACGTGCTAGATTTACAATTATATCAATTCGGGGACATTCAACTTCAGATTTTTGGCTGTATTGTGAGATAAACTCAAATTAGTTAATAAAAGTAGCATGACAAATAAAAAATACATAGCTCAAATAATTGACCTCACATCTTTGTGCTGCTAGCACATGCCAATAGATAGACTGTCAGAAATGGTGGGCAATTTTAGAAGCTGTGCTACTTTGTTTATTTGCATAAAATTGAAGAAACACCGCAGCGTATCATGTGTCTCAGCTCGCGCTGAACTCACCAGTGCACACTGACTGATTATGGCAAATTACTATCTGTATGAGTTGCAGAGAATCCACTCTGTGTGCAATATGCAGCCCTGAAGCAGGGCAAGAGAAATTGTTGCACCAAGTACCATAAAAACAGATTGTGAATTAGCTGCACGGGACGCCCCCTAAACCCCCTGTTTTATTCATGAGCATGAAGGCTATCAGAGCCCAAGAAACCCCTGTGGTCTCGCCCGCTACAGTGCATCAAGGTTGCATGCCGCATCAATGGAAGGTTGCAGTTTTTGTTGTTGTTTTTTTCTGTTTGTTTGTTTTTGCACATGCCAGATTAACTGCTGCTGTCATTTGCTGACAGTATACAAACATTGTGGCAGGTCAGCCCGGCAGCCATTTTGGAAACTTTTAATAATAAATTGATTATGTACTCCTTTCCAAATTGTTAAATTTTATGAAGGGTTCATAGTTGTCGGAGTCACAAGGAACAAGTTTTGGTATAGGAAGGTGGTAATTGCACATCAATTCAGGAAATGCATTATTGTTGATAATGTACTGGAAATTGAGAGGATTGCTGCACTACAACGAGGCATTGGAGAGCTTGGAGAAATGGTGTTCACCACAGGGGGTGCAGTGGATTGCAGCCAAGTGAGAGGAAAGTCAATAGGCTATATCTGCCATAATTGCAAAGGAGTGTACTGTATTTGCACGACCATAAGGCGCACCGTATTATTGGGCGCAGGCATGGTAAGACATACGCTACCTTAAAACATACGGTAGCATGCTTGCACGCTAAAACACACGCTAGCATGCATGCTAGTGTTATGTTTTTAAAAAGGCAGCGGGAGCAAAACTCAGTTCGGTTGTACTTTATTAAAGTATTTAACAATGTACTCACATTATTTTTTGATCAATCCTCATCCACAAATCCATCAAAGTCCTCACCTTCTGTATCTGAAATAAACAGCTGGGCAAGTTCTCCTTCAAACATGCCGGGTTCCCTCTCGTCATTGTCGGGGTCAGTCTCGTTGCTGGGGGGCTGTTCAGCAATGATGCCGGCTTTTGGGAAACCTCGGACAACAATCAAAGCAGATCCCTTAACCCAGGCATCCACAATCCATTCACATATGGTGACGTAACTCGCCCGGCGATAGATGGATAGATGACGCCATTTCATAAAACAAAAGCACCAAGAAGACCTCCTTGAAAATGTACGATTTTCATTTCTTCTGCAAGCATTATTGCCCTCAGTCGAATGGTGACTGTAGAGACGCTTCTCCCGGCTGTTCTTTGCTCATTAATCCATTGCTCGAGTTGGTCTTTCAACCCGGGCCACCTCGCCTTGTTTCCGCGGAAACTCAGCTTCGTCTTCTTGACTTGGCGAAGCTCGTTTTCCTGCTTCCTCCACTTGCGAACCATGGATTCGTTGATCTTGAATCCTCTCGCGGCTGCTCGATTCCCATGTTCCTCCGCGTAACTGATTATTTAAAATGTGCTTCGTAATTGTGTCTCTTCATAGGTGCCATTTTCGGGGTTCCTTAGCCAAACCGATGTTGTTTTGCACAATGCACATACCGGCGCCATATACCTCCTGGGGGCGTGCCTTTAGCATCCTCTTTCATGCGCACCCTTCCCCCTTTAACGTCCACATGCTGTCCTCAGTCACGTCAGCCTTTCCTGTATATAAGCAGCGTGTCGGCAGGAAATGCTCCCAGTCAGTCAAGCGGAGCGCTCATCAAAGTCACACAACAACATTTACCATTTTGGAACTCGATGCACACACAAGGCGTGCCGCATTATAAGCCGCCCCGTCCATTTTGGAGAAAATGTAAGACTTTTAAGTGCGCCTTATGGTCATGAAAATACGCTAGTAGGAAAGATGGACTATCAAACTACTAATGTCTTGTGAAGTCTTGCTACTATTCTGCCTGTTACTACAATCATAAAACTGAACCAATTTTGAATGAAGTAACGCCGACGTTACAGTGCTATGCGTTCTTATCAGAATTTACAATGAAATTATAAGAAAAGCTACGCAATCTAGGCCACATTCTCCCGTTCGTGCACAAGTTTCTTTTTCACTTGCCTAGCTTGCGTGCGCTCAGGTTTTCAGAATCCTCCCACACTAACTTCTACCACAAAACCTGTGGGTACCTGGCTAGTTTGCGCATAACGGCTTGAGAGGCATGACTCACTGAAGTCTGCGGGAGGGTAGATTTCCCACAATGTGTAGTTTTCCTGAGACATGCGAATGGCATTGAAATCCACCTGGAAAACATGTCACAGACCAAATGTGAAATCAAACTCGGTAGCGGATATGGAAATTAATCATCGCCGCATTGCTTAAGACATGTCCACCGATTGATATACTCCGCTCATAACTACACGCATCGGCGCTGGTGATACGGCGTCACCGGCACATTTTAATTTTGGACATTAGTGTGTCAAAAATCCAAATGTTAGTGTGTCATTAAACGAGCGGGAGGAGCTAATGCTCGTTGAGTGCATCAGCAGTGGTGCGCGCTCATAAAACTCAACGCAGCAAAGGGGAGGACATTGCAAACGATTACTGAACTGTATATTCAATAAAAACATATATTCTATGGTGACCTTGTCCTATCTTTAACTGGTGAAAATTGTGAACATCCCTAGAAATGACAACTGAAAATCCTTTGGCATATTTGTTGTGCTGTCGTCCCCTGCGTAGGTATTTGTGTGGCCATCCTCTTGTCATACAAATTTACTTAACTAATAAACAACATTTAAGTGAATGTTTGTGGTAAAAAAATAAAAATAAAAAGTGACTTGTGTGGCCATCCTCTTGTCATACAAATTTACTTAACTAATAAACAACATTTAAGTGAATGTTGGTGGTAAAAAAAAATTTTATAAATAAAAAGTGACAGTGACAGTTTGAATACTTTTTATATCTTTCCAGGATACTCTTTCACATAGTATTAGATATTGTAAATGCCTCCAAACTTCAAGTGCCATATGATGTTTCACCTTCATGGGGCACTGTACTTACTACAGCCTCCAGAGTAGAGGATGAAAAGTGCTCAAGTCGACGGCGGAATGTGTGAATGTTTGACAGTGAATGCCCACATTCCAGGATTGCCCCACCCAGAGTGCATAGCTGGCACAAGTGTGTGTTTATGACCTACTTAAGTGGACGGGAGAATCCGCGCAGCTAGAGAAGCGCAGAGGTGCGTGCCTTTTCTGACTTAAGCACGCAGGAGAATGTGCCCCTATATGCTTTACATAACATAAGCAATAAGCATCATAGCACCTACACAACAAGCTGAACAACGGATATGACTTGAAATGAAAACGCAATATTATTTTATAAAGAATGAAGAAGTTGTATATTAAACAGAAAATATCTTTGGTTGAAGAAGCTGAACTAATGATATTTATGAATGGAACATAGAACTACTCGAATACTCAGAAATTGTAATACAGACTGCATAGCAAGCATCTTTGGCACAGGGAACTGTATTATTTGTCCTTTTCTCACATGAAAGCTAATCAGTGTTTGTAAAACTAGAGCCACGTGTCTATTTACTTGGTTTGCGTGGTTGCCAGAATATCCTAATTGCTCTCTCTGATTTTAGCATCTTAGTATCTTGTCTTTACTGAGGCACAGGAATCCTAATGAGTGGAATTGTTACATGAAAGATCACTTTTTTTCACCACTGTGAAAGCACATTAGATCCAGACAGCTCATTTCCATTTCCCGTCCTCTCTCTAGAAATGACGTGCAGTGCTTGAAACTGTTTATTTCCAAATTCAGACCTCCTCCGCGGCAGCCATCGGCTTCAATTACCAGTTTTTTTTCCTGAGCGAAGCCATCAGGCAGCCTGACACTGAGGTCCAACCTAATTCCCACCTTCTCCAAAGTCAAGAGCATAATGTGCAGATAAAAAAGGTGGAAAATAGCCTGCCGCTCATTAGCATGCAGTACCTGCCTGTTCATTTGCTTGCTGCGAATGAAAGTTCTGACACTCAGCGCCTTGTGCAATGCGAGAACAGTCCTCTTCAGACTGCCTCGTGTCCTTACTGCTGCGGAAAGGTCATCGGCAGAGGTATGTGCTCACCAACCTGGCTCAATGCTCTTCTCTGTCCCACCAGGGAGAAGGGTTAGTTGAGGGTATTGATTCAGGGAGAATCTCATTACCTGCTGAATCAACATATTATTGCCATGTTTCACCCAGCCGAATTGTTTACAAGTGTCTTTAGCACGGGCAAAAGCCTACCCTCATGGGCCATGACTGCATTCATCAGAGCCTGACCTGGGTGATTATGTGTTATCTGATATGCTGCTTGCTGGCTTGGCCCAATGAGCAGGGCCAGTGGCCTGCATTGGCTTAGGCCCATTACAATCTCTCTCTTTTTCTCTCCCCTCTGCCTGTGCTCCCTATGAATGTCTCCATTAGCCTGCCGATGTGTAAATTGTTTTCACCTGCACTGCAGGCAGATGGGGAGCAGTGTCTCTGTCGTGATTTCCTATGCATGAGCTGTCTAATCAGTCCAAGAGTAACATGATTCCCTTGCTCCTTGCTGGAAAAAAGGTGAGCTTGTGCGAGCATGCACATATACATAACCTCATCACTCACATTCTGCAATCAATATGCATGATACGATGTGGGGATATTGGCGAGGCGATGGTGGTGATAGGGTTCATTATATGAGTTCGCCTTACAACACTGTGATGGCTTAATACAGAGGAGAGAGCTTGGGCCTGAGCTGATCCTTGCCTCTACTGATTCCATTTTCATTTCAAATTGAGGGATAATTTGACATGGAAGACTAAACCCACATAAGCGCAATGACATCCAGCAGCAGTGTCAACCAAGTGTGACCTTTGGAACAGAAGGGAGAGGATGCCCCTCACGCAAACAAACAAAGCATCCCCTGAAACTTAATGTGGATGTGATGTGACCTGTGAGCCTTTCTTCGAGAATGGGGTCAAATGGGGCATCCAGGCCCTTTGGGTGCAGTGAAAGGTGCTCATATAATGAGATGTTTACCCTTGGCTACATGTATTCGACAGAAAAATCTGATCTTGGATGCACTTTTTTTATATTAAGTGCTGTTTAAACAGACATACCAAAATTAAATCCTATTTATAGTATATATACTGTATAATATATATATATATATATATATATATATATATATATATATATATATATATATATATATATATATACTGTGCGTGTGTGTATATATATATTTTTTTTATATAGTATCGCTTGTTGATAAAGGTCCAATACAAAACAACTCAGCACAGTTTTCATACTTCTGGGAGGAGTCTTGCTGAGGGACTTTTTGTCCATCCAGCCCAAAGAACATTTGTGAGGTCAAAAGAAGACAGGGCCTGGTTTTCAATCACTGTTCTAGTTAATGCAAATGTATTTGAGAGGGTTGAAATCGGGACTATGGATGTGCATAATAATTTCCATCCATTTTTTTTTTTTTTTTTTTAAATGTACCGCTTATCCTCACCTATCCCAGCTGACTCTGGGTGAGAGGCGGGGTACACCCCCAACAGGGCACAAATAAACAAACAACCATTTGCACTCACATTGACACCTACGGGCAATTTAGAGTCTACAATTAACCTACTATGCATGTTTTTGGAAGGTGGGAGGAAACCGGAGTACCCGGAGAAAATCCACGCAGGTACGGGGAAAACATGCAAACTCCACACAGGCGAGGCCGGACTTGAACCAGGCTCTTCAGTAATGTGAGGCAGGTCCTAATCAGTTGTCCACCGTGCTGCCCTGCATAATAATTTCCATCAATTTTCTGTACCACTTATCCTCACTTGGGTCCGGGCGTGCTGGTGCCTATCCCAGCTGACTCCGGACGAGAGGCGGGGTACACCCTGAACTGCTCACTAGCCAATCCCAGGGCACATAGAAACAAACAACCATTCACACTCACATTCACACCTATGGGCAATTTTAGAGTCTTCAATCAACCTAGCATGCATTGTTTTTGGGACATTGGAGGGAACCTAAGAAAACCCACTCAGGCACAGAGAGATCATGCAAACACCACAGAAGAAGGCCGGATCCTGTATTTGAACCCAAAACCTTTGAAATGTGAGGTGGATATGGTAACCACTCACTACCATGGCGCCGGATTTCAACCCCAGTCCTCAAAACTGTGAGGCAGATGTGCTAACCAGTCGTCCACCGTGCTGCCTCATAATAATTTGTCAAATTAAATGATTGTTGAGAATTCTGGCAATGGGGTGGAATTGCTTGTTGTTTAACTAGGACTATTTGGGCACAACCAGCAGAGATGCTGTTGATTCATTATCAATTCACTTGGTGTCTGAAGAACAAAAGCTATGCAAGTAAGACTTTTTTTCTTTTGTTACAAAGCATCTAATGTGTGAAAGCAAATGGTAAAAACACATGCTCATTTGTATTTTCTGAAAATGTATAAATTATAAAGTGGAGAAATCCAATCAACCATTCATTCTCTGCACCGCTTGTCCTTACGAGGGTCATGGGTCTGCTAGAGCCTATCCCAGCTGACTTCGAGCAAGAGGCGGGGTACATCCTGAACTGGTCAACAGCCAATCACAGGGCACATATGTATAGACAAACAGCCATTCACACTCACTTTCACACCTCCGGACAATTTAAAGTCTTTAATTAACCTACCATGCATGTTTGTGGAATCTGGGAGGGAACCGAAGGAAACCCACCCAGGCATAGAGAGAACATGCAAATGCCACACAAGAAGCCCAGATCCCGGATTTGAACCCACAACCTCTGAAATGTGAGGTGGATGTGCTAACCACTCACTACCATGCCACTGAGAAATCCAATATTCACCAAAATGTAACAAAGGCTGACTCGCTCGGATCCCACTCGATAACTGCAGTATCAGTAGGTGTACACGCGGTAACAAATACAGACTAACGTTAGACGCAAGTCTGTTTGAAACCATATTCAAGCACTGTTCTCTCAGACAACGCTCGAGCCTGTCCTAATGTTTATTCAAATTACCAAACAACTACAGCATCCCAGTGCATCCAATTTTTACAGTAATCCTATCCCTATAAGATACTTTATAAAACTTCATCAAATACATACTAACTCTACAATTACACTGATAACCAGTTGTATTGTCTTTTTCTTAGCTAACAACCAAAACAAGGCACTTGTGAAACTACACGTCAGCTTCAACCCATTCAACTATGAGCTTTCTTTTCCACGAAATTATAAAGGGGTTTTGTTGCAGCTTTTCATCCACTTGATAGCACTTAACTAATTGCTTCCCTCTCATTGCCCAAAACGTCATTAAACATAGACACACGAATAAACTACAGTATATGGACAACGAACACTCAGCCACAAAAATAAAACACTGTAGCATTTTCTAGCCCTTTTTAAACTTGACCAAACCTGGTCTGCTAATAGCATTATCTGTTTTTCATCTTTTTAATATTTTTTTTGGTGAAAATAAAATTATATGTTCCAACTACAAGCACCTACGTAGTGAAGTAAATAAAATACGAAGTAAAATTTCTCTTGCTAGAGCTAAAACAAGTGAGCATGGAATGAACACTTCAAACTTGAGCGTCTATGCTGTAATGTAGAATGCATGCTGATAAAAATACACAGTATGAACAGTCAAAGGGAACACTGGCAAAGGAAATGTTCAAATCTCTTCAATAGTTGAAGACAGTTTTATGAAACAGTGATGTTAAATTGTATTAATTTCACTCAAAACTGTCCACAATAGGCAACAATGTCTTTTTCAGCTTACAGTAGATATTAATACAGAATTTGCAATAACCCCCAAAAATGCCTCAATGCATACATGCTAGTAGTGAAGGCACCACAATGAAAACAAGCCATGGAAGAACAGCCATGTTGAAACCACAGAGAGTGATCCAACTATTTCTTACACAAGGGGGCAGAAGAAAAGGGAGGGTTTGAAAATGATAATTTAATATTTGTGTAAGCTTGTCATCAAATTATTAACTGCACAGATGTTTCTGACTAGCTATGGGCTGAACGTGAGCTCTGCAAGCCAGGCGAACAAAGGTTTGGATGATTCACTAGAGATGTGCACTGAATATCAATTTAATTTACTAACTGTTAATTATTATTCAAATTGTGACCTCTGTTAAGGCAAATCAATATCCATACGCATGCAATCTCTGTCCTATGAGAATTGGCAGAAAAAACGTGTGCCCAAAACATAAAATAAGCAGTAAAATGTTATTACAGCAGCTGATCATTGTAAGAATAAATAAAAAATCATTTAATTATTTTCACAACTTGGTTTAGTTGAATTAATGGAGAGAACATTAGAGTCTGATATTCTATAAAATAATGTATTCGTTAAAAAATCAACATCTTCCACTGGGGTCTGACTCAGCGGCAGCTGTTTTACTGTAAATGTTGTTTAAATTAAATCATTAACAACTAATAAATTATCATTTTAGTCAGTAATTAAATGAGTACTTTCACCCTGAATGATTTTATTTATTATTACAGTTTAATTCAGTTTCTTCATTTCTAATATCTACATTCTTTGGTACTAAGGGATATGCACGGCACTGCATATACAAAGATGGCAAAGATGACAATGAAGATTAGGTTTGAGCCTTACCAGTGCATCTTGTGGGGTTTTCTGCCTGAAAGAAGGGGTGATGACTATTATGCCACTCACGCTAGTATGGAAAAGGAAAGTATTGTAATGCAATTTGCAGGAACAACAGACATCTAATACATTATAGGATATAAGTATATGCCCTAATCCTAAGCAAACTGAATTTAAAAATATTTTTTGAAAATTATTTTTTTTCAAATTATGTCTGAAATGTTACTTGAGCGTATTACAATGGGACTCAACATTGTTGTGGCTTGTGGGGTTTGCATAGAGTACTTTACACATAGGTAAACATTAGCTCATGCTATCCTTTATTTTAAAGAGCCAGGAAGTATTCAGCAATCAGATGATTAAATGTAAGGACTTAAAATTAGACAGAGATATTGCTTTCAACATACTGTAACTTAATGGTAAATTTGTAGCGCATGAAACTTCACATCCGTGTCCATTCTTTCATTCACTATTTACACAAGCATTGTCCCTGATCAGAAGAAGGCGTAGGTGTATTACTGTCGGAACCGACATCATTCCATGTCATTTTTGTTTCATTTACAGCACCCGCATCACCCGCAAAGCCCTCCGCATAGCGGGAGAGGGCACACATCCATGTCACAGCCTCTTCAGTCTGCTGCCATCAGGGAGGAGACTGCGGAGTCTGCAGGCCAGGACCACCCGACTTAAAGATAGTTTTATTCATCAGGCTGTCAGGAAGCTGAGCTCTTGTCCTCTCCTGAACTCTGAAACCCACGCACATGTGCATGCACACACATGCGCACACCTCCCCACACTGCCTTCTAATTTGTAAATGTCTTTATGTGCCTTGGTACTCAGACTTTGACTATGTTGGACATATCTCCTAATCTTTGATATTTTCACATTTAATATATACTTTTTATACTGTATATACCATAGTTTTATTTAGCTTCTTTATACTGATGTATATTATTTATACTTTTACAGCACCGTGGGCCCATGAGTACCATCATTTCAATCCTCTGTAAGTGCTACGCATATTGTAGAATTGACAATAAAAGTACCTTGAAACCTTGTTCTTCTTGTTCATCAGATGGTAAATTAAAGTCAGCTGGAGGAAACACTCCACAACATGGACCAAACATTTCATTGGATATGTTGCTAACAGACAGATATAAATGCTACAGTATCTACAGTGTACTAATTGTCATATGAACATCCAGCAAACTTATTAAACACCACTGCGCTCAGCTGGAACAGCAGTGCTGCATGTCCCATTTTCTTCATGGCCTTCAAAGTGCCGCCATTCACCTATCAACAGCACAAACAAAAAGCCCCGCAACAATATCAATTATACATACAGGAGGCAAACAAGGGGATTTATTTCACAACAAATTGCCTCAGAGAGGAACACTGAATCTGGATGATTAGCATAAGAAGAGAACAACAAAACTCCCCAATTCAATAGCTAAAGAGCAATTTGACTGAAGCAAAATTGGTGAATTTGCTTGATTAGAATTGGCACTTGGAGGATCTGTCAAATTCTGAATCCCAGGAATGAATGAGAAAATTACATGCTGCTGCGCTTAAAATGCAACATTGGGAAAGCTGTCAATGGTGAACTTTGATAATGTAAAATGAGATGATGTGATGATTCTTCAACCATCCAAGGTAATGAAACATCTGTATCTGATAGAAAGGGAAGCTTATCAAATTAATTATTTGATGGTTGGTATTTAGACCAGTCAGTATGCTGACTGAAGCTGACGTAATGTGGCAATTCACAAAAATCACGAACTGCTTTGCTTGATATAGCAATATTATTTAGGAGCCTTGACAAGGGAGGCGGCACGGTGAGCGACTGGTTAGCAAATCCGCCTCACTGTTCTGAGGACCGGGGTTCAAATCCCGGCCACGCCTGTGTGGAGTTTGTATGTTCTCCCCGTGCCTGTGTGGTTTTTTTCCAGGTACACCGGTTTCCTCCCACATCCCAAAAACGTGTGGTAGGTTGATTGAAGACTCTAAATTGTACGTAGGTGTGAATGTGAGTGCAAATGGCCATTTATTTCTATGTGCCATACGATTGCCCTTTTGCGCTTGATGCCTCTTTGTCAATTTTTTATTCTGACGTGTGTGCAAGCTTGTCTGGGGCCTTTCATCAATACAATCTAAAGTAACTGTGTTGAAAAAAAAAACAGATTACCGTATTTTCACAACCATAAGGCGCATTAAAAAGTCTTAAATTTTCTCCAAAATGGACAGGGCGCCTTATAATGCAGCGCGCCTTATGTGTGCACCAAGTTTCAAAATCTGTAAATGTTGTTGTGTGACTTTGATGAGCGCTCCGCTTGACTGACTGGGAGCATTTCCTGCCGACACGCTGCTTATATAGAGGAAAGGCGGACGTGACTGAGGACAGCATGCGGACGTTAAAGGGGGAAGGGTGCGCAATTTCTCAATTGTGATTCATTGAAAACAAAAACACTTCTAGAGAATAAATCAATTAACATTTCCAGAGCTCCAGACATGACATGGGAATGTTACTGTGGCCACAATACAGTTGTGACTTACACACCAAATGCTAATATATGACTAAAAAGTGGTCATAATTTGCACACAAAATACTAATTGGTGGGTTTGTTATCATTCCGATTAACAACTAAGCAAATGGTGTGTAGCTTTGCTAGAAACTGCAATTCCTGGTGTCCTTAAGGTAAGTGTCTTTTCTTATTCTGTTTTCATGAATAGCCTGCAATGCTATGCTAAGACATTTCAAAGTCTTGCTGCATGTGCCCCCCTTTTAACTTGGCACCTGCCCCTCCAAAGGTCTCTGCAAGCCCCTGCTCTTTACTAATCCCTCCCACCCTTCAGTGTGATCGAAGCCGCGCCCCTCACTGACATGCATGAGCGTGACTCTAAAACATGGCATGATTATGATGATTTGTGATCGTGAGAAGCCATTGAAAAAAAAAAAGAACTGTGAACTACTTTGTTATGGAATGGTGAACTTACAACCCCAATTCCAATGAAGTTGGGACATTGTGTTAAAGATAAATAAAAACAGATGACAATGATTTGCAAATCATGTTCAACGTATATTTAATTGAATACACCACAAAGATGAGATATTTAATGTTCAAACTGATAAACTTTATTGTTTTTAGCAAATAATAATGAACTTAGAATTTTATGGTTGCAACGCGTTCCAAAAAAGCTGGGACAGGTGGCAAAAAAGACTGAGAAATTTGAGGAATGCTCATCAAACACCTGTGTGGAACATCCCACAGGTGAACAGGCTAATTGGGAACAGGTGGGTGCCATGATTGGGTATAAAAGGAGCTTCCCTGAATTGCTCAGTCATTCACAAGCAAAGATGGGCCGAGGTTCACCTCTTTGTGAACAAGTGCGTGAGAATATAGTTGAACAGTTTAAGGACGATGTTCCTCAACGTACAATTGCAAGGAATTTTGGGATTTCATCAATTACGGTCCATAATATCATCAAAAGGTTCAGAGAATCTGGAGAAATCACTGCATGTAAGCGGCAAGGCCGAAAACCAACATTGAATGTCCGTGATCTTCGATCCCTCAGGCGGCACTGCATCAAAAACCGACATCAATGTGTAAAGGATATCACCACATGGGCTCAGGAACACTTCAGAAAACCAATGTTAGTAAATACAGTTTGGCGCTACATCCGTAAGTGCAACTTGAAACTCTACTAAGCAAAGCAAAAGCAATTTATCAACAACAACCAGAAACACCGCCGGCTTCTCTGGGCTTGAGCTCATCTAAGATGTACTGATCCAAAGTAGAAAAGTGTTCTGTGTTCCCACGAGTCCACATTTCAAATTGTTTTTGGAAATTGTGGACGTCGTGTCCTCCGGGCCAAAGAGGAAAAGAACCATCCGGACTGTTATGGACGCAAAGTTCAAAAGCCAGCATCTGTGATGGTATGGGGCTGTGTTAGTGCCAATGGCATGTGTAACTTACACATCTGTGAAGGCACCATTAATGCTGAAAGCTACATACAGGTTTTGGAGAAACATATGCTGCCATCCAAGCAACGTCGTTTTCATGGACGCCCCTGCTTATTTCAGCAAGACAATGCCAAACCACATTCTGCACGTGTTACAACAGCGTGGCTTCGTAGTAAAAGAGTGCGGCTACTAGACTGGCCTGCCTGCAGTCTATTGGTTAGTTGTTGAATGTCCTCACCCGGTGTCCCCGCCACATCCACATATAAGAAAATGATTTGACTGTTCTAACGTTACTTGTGGTGAAATATCAAATATTGTTCTGCTGTGGTTCGCACCCCTACGCCCCTTGTCCGTTCTGTCCCTCTTGTCTGTCCCCTAAAACCCTTTTCTGTCCGGCTGCATTTTCAATAAACATCAGAATAATTAAAAAAAATCTAAAACATAAGCAGAGGGAGTATTTCAAACTCCCCTGTTGACCAGCAAAATTGTTCCAGTACAAAAGGCATACAGATCCACCATTGTGCATGGCCATGCAGCTGAACAGGACAGGTTAAAATAAAATAATTATTTTTTTTAAATAAAAAAAAAAATACATTATGGCTAGTCTCTAGCTCTATTAAAGAAGTTGTTTACATGGTCAACTTTTGATTTGAGTAACAGAAAACACATGTATTACAGTACAACAATGACACAAAAAAGAAACAAAGACAAACTCATTATCATGCAATAATGTTTTTTTTTTACAGTCTCTTACCTGACTTCTTATTAAATATTACTTAGCAAATATTCTGAGTCTGATTAGCATATGTCCAGCTATTCTGTCATAAACTAGCATTTAACTAGATTTAGCACGTAGTTATGGCAATGAAAGTGACACCCACGCTGCACAAACTCAAAATCTTAAAAAGTAAGACTCATCACCTTGTTTTTAGCCACTTTTCACTTCTTTCAAGTTATATATTTACTTGAAATAAGTAGACAAAAAGCTTGCCAGGGGGTTACATTATTGTTGACCATTTGTTATATTATTTTTTACGTGATGCGTCTAATTTGAATTAGTTTTGAGTATAGATAAAATATTCTTCATAAGATTTTGAGTTTTTGCAGGACATTTTCTGCCCCCATACTCGAAAAAAAAACGCGTATGACATAAGATACTTCAAGGAGTCATTTCATATCGTATCAGATATCGTATCAAAAACTCTTTGCTATTCAATTAGCTAGCGATAGCTGCAAGTGCCTAATTAGCTTATTAGTTAATAGTTACGCAGTACGCACCATTGTAAACCCCTGGCGGGTCAGAGGAGACATTGAAACATCACCATGTGGTCAACTGATATTTCATAAATTATGTCATGGTTATAAATCAAGCAATACCTGGTCATTAGCGTTAACACAGCTGGAGATGTGTGTCGTGGTTCAGACCATAGATATCAAGACAATACGCTAGCACTTTATAACAGTCAGGCTAACCAACGTGCCTACGTTGCGGCCATGTTGAGAAGGTCGATGTTCCCTTAAAAGGCAATGCATGGGCATTGAAAATAAGTCATAACTTGCTCATTTTTCAATCAATTTTCGCGAGGTTTTTTTTGTCAGTGCCAAAGCGTGTGCTATCACCACATGAGATTTTTTTCTTTAAACAATTTTTTTTTAATTATTAGATATATGTTTTTTAATTATTATTTGTATTTGTATTTTTTTTTTTTAAATAAATTTGAGGACGAATTCATAGGGTGGGCTAAGGCAAATTTTCGGTGGGCTTGAGCACATCCAAAATAGGGCTGGCTTCGCCAGTGACTGAAAAGAACAGTTCTTGTTTCTTACCAATCAAACTGACTAGTTGGCACACAGTCATTATGCAATCTCGCGTCTCCATTACCGTCACGTGACCTCCATGTTAATGAGCAAAGGCTTCTGGGAAATGGTGCCCATGGCAACCATTGTAAATATCAACGTCCCTCCTGTTGCTAGTCGCGGGTCTGCCTCAGCGGCAAAGCAAGGTGTGTGAAAATTGAAATAAATGGCCGTCATGGCTCGCGTCGAGGACAAATACTTAGCGAGGATAACGTCCATTCAACAGAGCATCCATCAACGGTAAGGAGGCTTTCGCTTTTTTTTTTTTTTTTTTTAACCACATCGCCTTTTTGCCTCCTACAAAATCGCTAGCTAGCTATCTGCTAAGCTATCCTGACGTGGGCAAACCGACGTGGAATTATAGAACGCGTACATTTGGGGTATTTAGTTCAAAATTGTAATCTCGCGCAACTTCTAACATGGTAGTCGTGGTGGCTCTTTTGGTGGCAAAAACCTTGTTAATTGAGTACGTGTCGCATGTACATGTCGCGGAGTCTTGAAGCGCACGCGCAACACTACTTTGTTAGATTGGTTTAGCACGAGCACGAATAAGTAGTAAATACATTTGTCTCACAAATTACGCACTTTCGTCACGGCGTTCAATATAGGAGCAGCGCCTCTTTGACGCTCGTGTGAGTGTGTCTGAGTACGTGCGTGTGTGTGCGCTGGCGCGTTTGTAGAGAAACAAGAGGCTGCTTGTGGAAAACGAGCTGTTTGTGTACGCTTAGCGAGCGATGTAAGCGCAACGTGTTTTGAAATATTTTAGCAATTTACAATGTTCATTGTCAGCAATATTTCTAATCATCTTAGCTTGGAAATATGTGCGTGAAATATATATTCACCCACATTAAGCTGAAGTGCATGTACTGTAAACAGTAAGCTGTCATCATAGTAAAGTGATTTTCATGAATAATAAGATGCTAGGTCACAAAAATAAAGCTTGGTTGAAAATAATATTTGAATTTTGAACATCTTGTGGTTAACCTTTTTTTTTCTTTCATTTTCAGCCTTGCTCTTATTTTTTTGACAAGAATCCTTGATCATTTCTTTGGAATAATAGCTCTCCTGTGCCTTCAGTTCTCAGATAAAAGGTTCCAAACTGCACGGTTATCTCAAGCAAATCAGTGTCAGGGAAGCACAAGCGAAAATGAGAAACCTTGAGCTTTTGAGAGATGTGGAGTGCCTTCAAATTAACATGCAACAATACAGTCCTAACCTTTTCTCTTTACAACAACAAAAGGTAATCACACACATACACACACAACATTTTTGTTTAGTCAATGTGGACTAACAACATTTATCGAGTTCTAGATTACTCTTATTTTTTTTCAAAATGTTCAACATTTGCTATTTTTAATGCTGTATGTGAAGAAACATGTCTCTTCAAATAATCATCATTATCATCAATGTATATACTTTAAAAACAAAAACACCTCTAACTTGATTATTACTAGTATTAGTATTTTAAATGATGCACTCTTGTTTTTTTCTTCTGTCATATTATCAACATAAAAGTAATTTTACACACAGTAGCCTTCACATCATTTAAACAGGGAGTTGTAATATTTGCACTATTATTTGGAACAGCAATGTGATACAGTAAACACTCAAAATGTGCAATTTATCACAACAACCAAATGAACGAGCGGGGGAAACAATGAGCCAGTCAGATTATCGCTTAAAACGCAACAACAGTACTTGACAATTTAATATCAAATTAACAAAATTGGCTAATTATGACTCACAGAGTTAATTGGCCAATATAGAGACTGTGAAGTGCTTTAGAGGTTTAGTCCTTCTCTGTAGCAGTTGGTTTATTTCCTCTTGATGTTTTATGAGCACTACATTTGTCATTTGGTATGCTCTTTATTTTGTTTTAGCAGGTTCCTTCCTCAAATACATCTTTTATTGTTTTGACTGAAAATCAGTGTTAAATCTGACAATTATTTTGGAGTTGACCTCGCTGGCTGTCTAAATCTCTCTTTCAGGCTGAATTTTCAAATAAAATTTTCAGATTTATGGAAGAATTGAAGACAACAGGAAACTCAAAGGTATGATTAATTTTGCACCACATCTTTCTCACTAATAGAATATAAATGCAAAGGAATAACATAACATTATGACCTTTGATTTTGTCACTCAAATATTTTTCATTATGCACAAATCTTATTGTACTCTTTTCAAGGTACCTGTTATTCTCACTCCTTTTAATATAGATTTTTTTATTTGTATTTTTTTTTAGGTTTACACCAGTTACCATTTAATTCTGGGTAAAACTGCCACATTTAAACTGTACGTCTGTAGTAGCACAGGTGTCTAATCCTAGCTGGTGCACCTGCACGTGCAGTGTGGTTCAAGCCCATAGCTGCTTTCTCCTTTCACTTAAAGCAGTTAAAGCTCTTTTAGATGAAATGTCTAAGACATCTCATAATAACTTGGACCATGCTGTCTAGAGTAGTCACTTGTAACTGTGTGCAAACCCAACCCCCTCCTCAGTCTGTCGATATTGTAATGAGCAAAATGGTACCATACCTCCATTATGCATACAAGCCATTGGCTGGCAGTGTGCATGTCCCTCAGGCTGCAGCATTCATTAAGGGAAGCTTACCAGGCTGAAAGCTGGAGACAGATGATAACGGGATATGATTTTCATATTTAATACTTTCCTTGGAAGAGCACACGCGTGCTGCAGATTGATAGAAGAATCAATTGCTACTTTAGTGAGACACTTTCTACTTTGCCCTGCAGCTACCGATGGAATCACTCAGCCAAGAAATTAACTTTTCCTCTTTTTTATACTTACTTTGTGGATCTGCTGGGTGGGCTGCATGGTTTACAGTGAATGTTATTAAGCAGCTAACTGTTTGGTATTTAAGACGCTTATCAGAAAAGAAACAGAAGCTATGTTTTTTTTTTTGTTATTGTGTTTGGAGGGAGGGTTTTTGCCTCCATCGCTCCTCCCTTGGGGACATTGACATGAATCAAAACTTGTGTGAAGGATTTCTAATGCGATTAAAAGTTAAAACATTTATCCTGAGACATTCTTTTGAGAGATGTAGTAGAGAGAATTCTGACCTTGGCCCTAACATGCTACACTCATTCAAATTTATATAGTGGATATTGAACATACTTGAGATGAAAAACTCTCAAAATAGACTTCATTAACTTGAGTTAAAAGTGAAGTTCTTTTGCAACTGTTCTGTTTTATCTTGACAAATATACATTTAATATGATAGTGTGGGTTTATACAATTTATACATTCATATTTGCAGCTGAAATCTGTACAAGGCGATTGCGAGGACAGCTCCCTCTCTCACATAGCAGAGGATTTTACAAATGCACCTGCGGTCATCTCAATGGGCCACCAAACCTCCAGAGGGGCCTACCATGCAACTGGCATCACAAGTGTACTCTCACACCAAGCATTGCACTGTTCGCCCAATCGTAGCATGTACTCATGCAAACGACTACCAAGTGGCCCTTTGAAGGACTTCACAGTTGTTGGAGAGGAAGCCACCGCCAACCGAGCACATTTATCAGATGACATTTCAGCTCCAGACAATCCTGCCGATGGCCATAATTTGACTGACAAACACGGAAAAAGGTTGGCGACGCTCCAGTTTGTTCAAACTGCAACGGTGCCTTTTGTAAATGATGATGAACAAGAACCTGAACCTCAGGTGACCTTGAGGAGTTCCAAGAGGAATCCATCTCTGGGCAGCAGCAATAACCCAATAGGGCTCCAGAATCCCCCTGCTGAACACATGAACTCCACAGCGATTGCTCTTGCGACACCCTTAATGGAAAATTCCGCAAGAGGTTTTAGCCGTTTAAAGCCTGAAACAGCCGCTGCAAGAAAATTTGAAGATATCTCAGGTTTGAAAATGTGCTTTTCTCTAATCGTGTACTTTTGGTTATTTCCTGCTCCAGTTTGCATTGTGAAGATTTGAAATTGGACTTGTTGGTAACTTTCCTCTTTGATTCCATTCAGGCAGATCTGACAGTTTCAACTCTAGCACTGATGATGCGCAGGTGTCGGAAAGCAGTTTTAGTAACTTGTCCATTTCTCTGTCGCAATCCGAGTCGGAGGATGACGAGCCTGAGAGTGAAGCAGTTGCAAGGAATACTGGACCTGATGGAAGTTGGCGCAGTCCCATCTCAAGCTTCAAGAGCACACCTCACTCGTATGTAACATTTGGTCTTGCAGGCTTTCACAAAATTTAACAAATATTTTTATTATGCTATAGTCATAGTTCAGTGTGGTATTATTTACAATTTAAGAGCAAAAAAAATAAGGGACTGGGATGTTGTTCTCCATGCATATCACAGAGGGCTGTTGATGGTAGGAGCATGTCATTTCAGTGGAGGCTGTCAAAAGAGAATTGTGGGAGTTATGGTAGATATGCAGCCATGCACTGTGTAGCTCAGCACCAGCGGTGGTAGTAACGCATCTTACAGAGAGAGCTCAGGACCTGCCGCCAACCATATTGGCTTAATCCATGATAATGCTGTAACAGAACAATTTTCTGCTTGAGAGACCTCAGGAACTCCCCAGTGGAGGAGGAAATTTGTGGCACCACAGAGTGTTCTGGAGGATTGGTATGTGGCCAGCTCTTACAGACACAAATCCTTAGTGTGATGATGGCCTCTAGTTGAAGGATCATTTTGGATGGGTTTAAAACCACATAGTCCGATGTGAACAAAGCCACATTTCCACCGACCGGCACAGTTCACTTTAGGTCGCCACTGTACTGTTTGGAAGAGTAAACCCTCTTACTTGCACTGGGGCAGATAGTGATAGCTATTACCTAAATAGTGTGACATGATACCAGTTCAGAATGATGTGAAGCCCCCCCCCAAAAAAAAAAACAAGCAAACTAACAAACAAACAAAACAAAAATATATATATGTGAGTGTGTGTGTGTGTATAAAGACAGGTTGGCTATTATAAGAAGAAGACAAACTTTATTTAAAAACAAGCCTGTTTTATATTTTCCCAAATACATTCCCATTGTCACATGGAAGTGGCTGTTCTCCATCAACCAATCAACAGCCTGCAGTGTATCAAGCCCCTCCCTTTAGCTACCTGCAGTTGGTACCCCAAAGGTATCACCCAGAGCAGTTAATCAGTACCCATCACTCGTTTAGTCAATTAAAACTGAATACAAACCTAGCCCCATGCATGATGTCTGCCAGGCCAATGTTGCTCCCAGAAGCCTCAACATTTTTTGTTATGATGTACAGAAACTGTATTTAGACGGTGCACCTTGCACCCTTCAAAAAGTAAAATGAAACTAAAAGGGCTTTTCCCCCACATTTCTTGCTGCCAAGCAGCTTTGTTGTTTCTTCCCTTTCATAATTGTGTTGCTATTGCTACATTTTAAACAAAAATGCACCGTTATTTTCCTTTCACGAAGTGTAGAATATTTATTTGTACATGGCAGTTTCTGTGTGGTCTGCTGTACTGTTTATAGCGCGACCTCAATAGACGCCGCAGTTTGCCTGTGCAGGGGCGACAAGGGTGGGGGCCGCAGCTTTCATTGTTAACACTGAGGGCTTGTGTGTATGAGGAGAAAACCACAGGCTTTGATGTAAAGCTCCGAGAGCATCCAGTCTCCATCCTCTCCCTCTTTTCTTTCTTATTCTTTGAGGTTAGAGTTTATATCGCTCCCTCCATTCAACTGGCAGTCAGTGGAAAACAAGCCTGGGCAATTCATTAGATTATCCCATTATATTTTTTCTCCTGCATGGCCAGGGTGAGTGAGGGTGGATGCCTGAAATATCCTCCAGGTTTCTTCAAGAAGCATAATGGTCAATCTGTTGTCTTTCTAGCCCTGAACTGCATGATGGTTTTGCTCTGTTGCTAACAGCATGCAAAACAATTAAAATGTTATTCTGGTGCTGTGTATTTTATCTGAAAATGTTTAGTCCTACATTTAGTTACATTGGTGGTTAGGCCTATATCACTTCAAAATGTGCAGTGTACACTGTAGAGCAATATTGCATCACAGAATCTGACCCTTTACTCCAACTAAACATTATGCTGCCGATACTGTCACAACGTCAGTAAACAGCAGCATGAAAGCAAAGTTGAAGACCTTGACACTAAAGCTGTTAACAACACAATAAGAGCGAGGGGTTTGCAGGAAAACAACAATTTCATTTTCACTTTTTAAATCTCTGAAGGACTTGTTCTGAAGAGTACTAACAAAGTGAAGTAGAGAGAGGTGACTATTTCAAAGCTCACGCTGATGATAAGATAAGATCATATATATAATCATCATATATATCATATATATAATTGAAGATGCCAGATTAATCACAATGTTAACACGAAGCAACCTGCAAAAAATAGGCTACAGTTGTTAACTGACCTCCTAACCCAGAGCCCATTTCAGATTTCACTTTTCATTGTCCTATTTTCATCACATATGATATATACGTGTAATGTGAAAAATAAAATAAACGGGGCACCTTTTGTAGCACGACCCACAATGTTATGCTTGAATACTCTGTTACAATATTTTATGGAATACGAAATGCATTGTACTGACTTACTCACTTTGTTTTTTCAGACTCTCCCTGGAAGGACTCTTTAAGCTTATACACTACATTGAGGGGCGACTCCATGGTGATCAAACAAGAGTGTATGGGAATTGTTCAATTGATGAAAGACAATTCATTCGAATTATCAGGTAAATAGCTTCAATTTAAATCTAATTTGCTCTGTACGGTATTTGCAATTTTTGACAAAAACATTATTCTGCTGGCCGAGAGCCCTTGTGATGAAGTGTCATGGCCATCCTCATGATTTTATTTTTGAGGTGTACACAGCTGTCTTAAGCCCTTTGCTCACTGTACTCAGCACAGTGCAGTGTGACTTCGACTAACCCATTTATTGTGTGTGCTGCAGCAGAGCAACGGAATGCCCGAATTGAAAACATGTTCAATTTAGGCGGCAGCACACTGTGATGACATCCAGGCAGGTTATCCAATAGAAGAGAAGGTGGTGGAGTGATTTCAGAGTGACAATAGCAAGAGATTTTGGCCGCGTTCGACGGTGAAAGAAGCATACAAAATGAAAGGGGGAAAATTGAGGAATCAATACTTAATGGAATGTTGTAGTGTCTTGAACTCACGGACAAAAGACATGGCGTACTACGACATGGTAAAAAAAAGAAAAAGGAAAAAAAAGGCAGCAGTGATGGTAGAACTCTTTCTGCCTTGGATGTGCCATGATGGTTGAAAGTGGTAGAAACGCATTTATCATTTTAGTTATAAAAATGTTAGCTT